>NC_069502.1:344195253-344495253 GCF_027579735.1 Bombina bombina | reverse complement strand
AGCCTCTTCTACAGATGATGCACAAGAAAGCCCACAAACAGTTTGCTGAAGACAAGCAGACTAAGGACATGGATTACTGGAATCATGTCCTGTGGTCCGATGAGACCAAGATAAACTTATTTGCTTCAGATAGTGTCAAGTGTGTGTGGCGGCAAACAGGTGAGGAGTAAAAAGACAAGGGCGTCTTGCCTACAGTCAAGCATGGTGGTGGGAGTGTCATGGTCTGGGCCTGCATGAGTGCTGCCAGCACTGGAGAGCTACAGTTCATTGTGGGACCATGAACGCCAACATGTACCTTGCTAAAGAAGCTGAGGGTAAAGGTGATGGACTGGCCAATCATGTCTCCAGACCTAAACCCTATCAAGCATCTGTGGGGCATCCTCAAACGGAAGGTGGGGGATCGCAAGGTTTCTAACTTCCACCAGCTCCATGATGTCGTCACGGAGGATTGGAAGAGGACTCCAGTGGCAACCTGTGAAGCTCTGGTCAACTCCATGCCCAAGAGGGTTAAGGCAGTGCTGGAAAATAATGGTGGCCACACACAATATTGACACTTTGGGCCCAACTTGGACATTGACACTTAGGGGTGTACTCACTTTTATTGCCAATGGTTTAGACATAAAAGTGAAGGTAAACTTTGATGAATGAAAGCCCGTTTTTTAAAAATACTATTAAAAACAGGGGCACTTTCATTCATCAAAGTTTAGAAAGCAACAGTTTTGTTTATAAACTTACCTCTCCCCTCTTCACAGCCAGAGCAGCTTCCCACGCTCGGAGATCCTCTCTTCACACGTCAGTAATGACTAATCAGGTTTCCTTTAATCACGGCATGGTCTCAGGCAATGATTCCCCTGGGGGAAAAGCTGTGATTGGAGGAAGCCGGATTAGTCGATGCTGACATGTGAAGAGAGGATCTCCGGGTGGGGGAAGCTGCTCTGGGTGTGAAGAGAAGAAAGGTAAGTTTATAAACAGAACGACTGCTTTGTAAACTTTGATGAATGAAAGTTCCCCTTTTTTTAATAGTATTTTTAAAAGCAGAGCTTTCATTCATCAAAGTTTACCTTCGCTTTAATGGCTCTGTGTTGAGTTATTTTGAGGGGACAGCAAATGTACACTGTTATACAGGCTGTACACTCACTACTTTACATTGTAGCAAAGTGTCATTTCTTCAGTGTTGTCACATGAAAAGATATAATAAAATATTTACGAAAATGTAAGGGGTGTACTCACTTTTGTGAGATTATGTATGTGTGTGTGTGTATATATATATATATATATATATATATATATATATATATATATATATATATATATATATATATATATATATATATATATATATGTATATATATGTATGTGTGTGTATGTGTATGTATGGTGAGAGCCCAAAATCCATTACTCCAGGGAATTGCTCTTCCCTACTATTAGGAGGAGGCAAAGATTCCCAAACCCCAAGAGCTCTATAAAACCCCTCCCACCTCACAGGTATCTCAGTCTTGTCTTTGCCTCCAGCAATATAATATATAATTCTTCAGTGGGAGGGGCTTTCAGTCTATGTTGAGGTCCATTTTCCCCTCAGAGTACAGTGTTTGTCAGAGGGATGTATATGGAGTATGGTTAGTGGCAAGTATCATATTTTATTTATATGACACTCTGTAGCCTTTTTTGGGCAATTATAATGATATATTTATATAGTCTTTGGACAGAAACTTAATAATATTATTATTATTATTATTATTCCCTTTTAATTTTCTTGCACGTGTCGGATTTTGGCTTGCAGAGTTTAGTTTGTATTTTTTTGCTGCCTTTCAAGTCTGCACGTGTCAGAATAGCACACTTGAGCTCTCGGGATTGTGCACATTAATTTTTTCCTGTCCTTCGGCTTTCAGGTTAGTGCACGTATGCCTTTAGTATGCAAACATCGGATTGTAACGTGCTAATCTCCCTTTTAGCAGTTTAGTTTTCCTGTGCGTCCTCTATTCAGCTGAGCGCTATCCAGACGCGTTGGGTGTGGAGTATATTTGCTTTATTTTTGTTTCAGATCACTTTAGTACTGTAAGTTTTTTTGTTAAGCTTCTTTTGGAGGGGGTAAGTTTTTCTATTCCTCAAGAGCTTTTTTAAGGGGATATAATTATTATTCTATTATAAATGCTTTAAATGGAGTCTTCTGATACTGGTCTAGATTAAGAGTGGAGCACAATTTATAGTTCCCACTCAATTCATTAACTGTTAAGTTGAAAGTAACAGGTTTTCGCATGAACGCTACCCCGATGCTCGCAAAAAGCCAAAGTTAGAATAATGCAACCTCGTTAACGTATTCCCCCCATATAATCAATTTTAAAGTTAGGAAAAAAGTCATATTTCTAATCGTCCACTGCAATTTCTAAGTCCAATAGCTTAACACACCAAAACTAAGAATACCCCCTTAGTGTGCTTCAAATGTATGTAAGTCCCAACACACAATTTGTCTGCTATTCGCCAATATGTACCTTATTTCATCCTCATGCTGGAGTGTAGTCCTGTTGTTATGCTATAAACACGGCGCTTATGTGTTATGGTCCTCACGCTATCTAATTTATTAAAATATAAATGTTAAAAAAATATTTATTTTTTAATAAAAGTTATTTTTTAAGTTTCACACCTTTGATCAATGTATTCAACATAAATACTAACACGACAAGTGTGCTAATATATGTATCCCAGAGTAGTGATCAGCGGATTATTCACCCCCAAATACAGTAGTCTGGGTGATTGGCCTGTCGTCGGCTAGCGTTCATCCAGTACTCTATTGATTATTAACACTCCTAAAGTCTGCTTTAGCTTCTGGTGAGGAGGGGGTAAGTTTTCATTGCTTCCAAGAGCTGCTTTATTTGGGTGTAAGATTACTTCTTTATCCTGTCTTTAAAGGAACAGGAAACCACATTTCTCTTGTAAGGTGTATCCAGTCCACGGATCATCCATTACTTGTGGGATATTCTCCTTCCCAACAGGAAGTTGCAAGAGGATCACCCACAGCAGAGCTGCTATATAGCTCCTCCCCTAACTGCCATATCCAGTCATTCTCTTACAACTCAACATAGCTGGAGGTAGTAAGAGGAAAGTGGTGTAATATAGTTAGTTTTTTCTTCAATCAAAAGTTTGTTGTTTTTAAATGGTACCGGAGTTGTACTATTTTATCTCAGGCAGCATTTAGAAGAAGAATATGCCTGCGTTTTCTATGATCTTAGCAGAAGTAACTAAGATCCACTGCTGTTCTCACAAATGTCTGAGGAGTGAGGTAACTTCAGAGAGAAAATGGCGTGCAGGGTATCCTGCAATAAGGTATGTGCAGTTATGTTTTTCTAGGGATGGAATTGCTAGAAAATGCTGCTTATACCGGATTAATGTAAGTTAAGCCTAAATACAGTGATTTAATAGCGACTAGTATCAGGCTTGCTATCAGAGGTATATACTCTGATTAATGTGCAATATAAAACGTTTGCTGGCATGTTTAATCGTTTTTATATATGCTTTGGTGATAAAACTTATTGGGGCCTAGTTTTTTCCACATGGCTGGCTTGATTTTTGCCTAGAAACAGTTTCCTGAGGCTTTCCACTGTTGTAATATGAGTGGGAGGGGCCTATTTTAGCGCTTTTTTGCGCAGTTAAAATTACAGACAGAGACATTCAGCTTCCCTCAGCAGTCCCCTGCATGTTATAGGACATCTCTGAAGGGCTCAAAAGGCTTCAAAAGTCGTGTATTGAGGAAGGTAAAGCCACAGTGGAGCTGTGGCAATTATTGTGACTGTTTAAAAACGTTTTTTTCGTTTTGTTAATCCGTTTTTTGTATTAAGGGGTTAATCATCCATTTGCAAGTGGGTGCAATGCTCTGCTAACTTGTTACATACACTGTAAAAATTTAGTTAGTTTAACTGCCTTTTTTCACTGTTATTTCAAATTTTAGCAAAATTTGTTTCTCTTAAAGGCACAGTAACGTTTTTTATATTGCTTGTTTAACTTGATTTAAAGTGTTTTCCAAGCTTGCTAGTCTCATTGCTAGCCTGTGTAAACATGTCTGACATAGAGGAAACTCCTTGTTCATTATGTTTAAAAGCCATGGTGGAACCCCATATGAGAATGTGTACTAAATGTATTGATTTCACTTTAAACAATAAAGATCAGCTATTGTCTTTAAAAGAATTATCACCAAAGGATTCTGACGAGGGGGAAGTTATGCCGACTAACTCTCCCCACGTGTCGGACCCTTTGACTCCCGCTCAAGGGACTCCCGCTAAAATGGCGCCAAGTACATCAAAGACGCCCATAGCGATTACTTTGCAGGACATGGCGGCAATCATGGATAATACCCTGTCAGCGGTATTAGCCAGACTGCCTGAATTCAGAGGAAAGCGCAATAGCTTTGGGGTTAGACGTAGTACAGAGCGTGCAGATGCTTTAAGGCCCATGTCTGATACTGCGTCACAATATACAGAAGCTGAGGAAGGAGAGCTTCAGTCTGTGGGTGACATCTCTGATTCGGGGAAACCTGATTCAGAAATTTCTACTTTTAACTTTAAGCTTGAGAACCTCCATGTATTGCTTGGGGAGGTGTTAGCTGCTCTGAATGACTGTGACACAATTGCAGTGCCAGAGAAATTGTGTAGACTGGATAAATACTATGCAGTGCCGGTGTGTACTGATGTTTTTCCAATACCTAAAAGGTTTACAGAAATTATTAATAAGGAATGGGATAGACCCAGTGTGCCGTTTCCCCCCCCCTCCGATTTTTAGAAAAATGTTTCCAATAGATGCCACCACACGGGACTTATGGCAGACGGTCCCTAAGGTGGAGGGAGCAGTTTCTACTTTAGCAAAGCGTACCACTATCCCTGTCGAGGACAGTTGTGCTTTTTCAGATCCAATGGATAAAAAATTAGAAGGTTACCTTAAGAAAATGTTTATTCAACAAGGTTTTATCCTTCAGCCCCTTGCATGCATTGCGCCTGTCACTGCTGCTGCGGCGTTCTGGTTTGAGTCTCTGGAAGAGGCCTTTCAGACAGCTACTCCATTGACTGAAATACTTGACAAGCTTAGAACACTTAAGCTAGCTAATTCTTTTGTTTCTGATGCCATTGTTCATTTGACTAAACTAACGGCTAAGAATTCTGGATTCGCCATCCAAGCGCGTAGGGCGCTATGGCTTAAATCTTGGTCAGCTGACGTGACTTCAAAGTCTAAATTACTTAACATTCCCTTCAAGGGGCATACCCTATTCGGGCCTGGTTTGAAGGAAATTATTGCTGACATTACTGGAGGTAAGGATCATGTCCTTCCTCAGGACAGGGCCAAATCAAAGGCCAAACAGTCTAATTTTCGTGCCTTTCGAAACTTCAAGGCAAGTGCAGCATCAACTTCCTCTGCTACAAAACAAGAGGGAACTTTTGCTCAATCCAAGCCGGGCTGGAAACCTAACCAGTCCTGGAACAAGGGCAAGCAGGCCAGAAAGCCTGCTGCTGCCTCTAAGACAGCATGAAGGAACGCCCCCCTAACCGGTAACGGATCTAGTAGGGGGCAGACTTTCTCTTTTCGCCCAGGCGTGGACAAGAGATCTTCAGGATCCCTGGACGTTGGAGATCATATCTCAGGGATATCTTCTGGACTTCAAAGCTTCCCCCCCTCAAGGGAGATTTCACCTTTCGAGATTATCTGTAAACCAGATAAAGAAAGAGGCATTCTTACGCTGTGTTCTAAGACCGCAAGGTATATCAGTGGCCCCTTATCTGGACGACATCCTGATACAGGCGTCAAACTTTCAGATTGCCAAGTCACATACGGACATAGTTCTGGCATTTCTCAGGTCACATGGGTGGAAGGTGAACAAGGAAAAGAGTTCTCTATCCCCACTCACAAGAGTCTCCTTCCTAGGGACTCTGATAGATTCTGTAAAAATGAAGATTTACCTGACAGAATCCAGGTTATCAAAGCTTCTAAAATCTTGCTGTGTTCTTCATTCTATTCCGCGCCCTTCGGTGGCTCAGTGCATGGAAGTAATCGGCTTAATGGTAGCGGCGATGGACATAGTGCCATTTGCGCGCCTACATCTCAGACCGCTGCAACTATGCATGCTCAGTCAGTGGAATGGGGATTACACAAATTTGTCCCCTCTGCTAAATCTGGATCAAGAGACCAGAGATTCTCTTCTCTGGTGGCTATCTCGGGTCCATCTGTCCAAGGGTATGACCTTTCGCAGGCCAGATTGGACAATTGTAACAACAGATGCCAGCCTTCTAGGTTGGGGTGCAGTCTGGAATTCCCTGAAGGCTCAGGGATCGTGGACTCAGGAGGAGAAACTCCTCCCAATAAATATTCTGGAGTTAAGAGCAATATTCAAGCTTGGCCTCAGCAACTCTGAGGTTCATCAGATTTCAGTCGGACAACATCACGACTGTGGCTTACATCAACCATCAAGGGGGAACCAGGAGTTCCCTAGCAATGCTGGAAGTCTCCAAGATAATTCGTTGGGCAGAGACTCACTCTTGCCAACTATCAGCAATCCATATCCCAGGTGTAGAGAACTGGGAGGCGGATTTTCTAAGTCGTCAGACTTTTCATCCGGGGGAGTGGGAACTCCATCCGGAGGTGTTTGCTCAATTGGTTCATCGTTGGGGCAAACCAGAACTGGATCTCATGGTGTCTCGCCAGAACGCCAAACTTCCTTGTTACGGATCCAGGTCCAGGTCTGCCAGTACTTAAGATGGCGGGGACAATTGTGGGGTGGGGGAGGGAAGACAGCTGTTTGGGAGGGATCAGGGGGTGTGATGTGTCAGGTGGGAGGCTGATCTCTACACTAAAGCTAAAATTAACCCTGCAAGCTCCCTATAAGCTACCTAATTAACCCCTTCACTGCTAGCCATAATACACGTGTGATGCGCAGCAGCATTTAGCGGCCTTCTAATTACCAAAAAGCAACGCCAAAGTCATATATGTCTGCTATTTCTGAACAAAGGGGATCCTAGAGAAGCATTTACAACCATGTGTGCCATAATTGCACAAGCGGTTAGTAAATAATTTCAGTGAGAAACATAAAATTGTGAAAAATTTAGCGTTTTTTTGAATTTGATCGCATTTGGCGGGGAAATGGTGGCATGAAATATACCAAAATGGGCCTAGATCAATACTTTGGGATGTCTTCTAAAAAAAAATATATACATGTCAAGGGATATTCAGGGATTCCTGAAAGATATCAGTGTCCCAATGTAACTAGCGCTAATTTTGAAAAAAAGTGGTTTGGAAATAGCAAAGTGCTACTTGTATTTATGGCCCTATAACTTGCAAAAAAAGCAAAGAACATGTAAAAATTGGGTATTTCTAAACTCAGGACAAAATTTAGAAACTATTTAGCATGGGAGTTTTTTGGTGATTGTAGATGTGTAACAGATTTTGGGGATCAATGTTAGAAAAAGTGTGTTTTTTCCATTTTTTTCCTCATATTTTATAAAAATTTTTATAGTAAATTATAAGATATGATGAAAATAATGGTATCTTTAGAAAGTCCATTTAATGGTGAGAAAAACGATATATAATATGTGTGGGTACAGTAAATAAGTAAGAGGAAAATTACAGCTAAACTCAAATACCGCAAAAATGTAAAAATAGCCTTGGTCCCAAACGGACAGAAAATGGAAAAGTGCTGTGGTCATTAAGGGGTTAAAGGATTACTAACACTTTTTTTTTCAGTGTAAAACGGAACAAACATTTTACATTTAAAATATCATAGCAATGTAATGTACCTTGTTATTGTTTGAAATGAGGTTCCCTTTTGCAGTAAAATCATATTTTATTTTATCCCCATGACATCATGTCATCCAGCCCTCAAATGTGGGCCGTCTAAGGGCTAAGAAACTCGCCAATCGGATGTGTTGTTTTTGCATATTGTTTTGAAATACCATTTCATTCCTCTCGCATGCGCATATTGCGGCACTCAAGCCGACATGATAGCTAACAGGAAAAAAAACGCATGCGCATTTAAAATTTCAATCGATTAGATAAGATGATGACGTATTCAATTACGTTGCGCTAACTCGCGAATGCGCAATGCGTCTCGGAGTCGCCATCTTACAACTGCAGTTATCAGCCCGGATTGGGAATCTGTAACGGCAGACAACACAGTGGATTTGGAAAAATTAATTATTTTAAACTTGTATATTGTGAAAACGGTACATATTTAATACAGCATCCACATTATAAAAAGCTTGTTTAATGGGACACTGAACCCAAATTTTTTCTTTCATGATTCAGATAGAGCATGCAATTTTAAGCCACTTTCTAATTTATTCCTATTATCATTTTTTCTTTGTTCTCTTGCTATCTTTATTTTAAAAAGAAGAAATCTAAGCTTTTTTTTTATTCAGAACTCTGGACAGCGCTTTTTTATTGGTGGATGAGTTTATCCACCAATCAGCAAGAACAACCCGGGTTGATCACCAAAAATGGGCCGGCATCTAAACACATTGTTAACTAGTGTACACCACTTTTCTAACCAATTGAAAGGCTGTATATCCCAATGTTTCTTAAAAGCTTGAAAGGTTTAGAGTTTACACTTATTATATTAACCCCTTAACGACGCATGTCGTACAGGGTACGTCTTGCACAAACTGGTCTTTAAAGACCAGCGATGTACCCTGTACGTTGTTAAGGGTTTCAATCGGCTGGAAGCGATCCTGATCGCTTCCAGCCGCTTTCAAGGTATTTCCATGATGCCTCGATATTCAGGCATCACTGCAATACCTTTTTAGGCACACCGATGCAGAGAGGGCCACTCTGTGGCCATCTCTGCATCAGCCAGCGATGGTGCCGATCATTGGTGGGTGGGAGCAGCTGTAGGGAGGCGGGTGGGCGGCCCATTGCTGTGGAACTTCCTTCCTTCCTTCAATGCCGGGAGTGAGGGGCCGGTGTGCGTGTGTGCGCCCGCGATCTAAGCATATTAAAAAAAACAGTGGGTGGGATTGAGTACTGGGAGAGGGTGGTGGGTGGCAGAGGAGGGGGGGATACTTTATAAAAGCGATCAGGAAGGGGCTAGGGTATGGAGGGTGCAGCTACACTACAGAAAAGTTAGGGATTTAAAAAAAAAAAAAAGTAACATTTATTGCAAAGTGGGTACTGGCAGACAGCTGCCAGTACCTAAAATGGTGGAGAATAGTTAGTGGGGGGGATCAGGGAGGTTAGGGTATAAGGGAGGATTCTAAACAGCAGAATATGTTTTTTTTTTTTTTTTTTAAATAATAATAAAAAAAAACAAAGAAAAAAAACTCTTATTTTAGTACTGGCAGACTTTTTGCCAGTACTTAAGATGGCTGGGACAGTTGTGGGGTGGGGGAGGGATGAGAGCTGTTTGGGATCAGGTGGTGGGATGTGTCAGATGGGAGGCTGATCTCTACACTAAAGCTAAAATGAACCCTTCAAGCTCCGTACAAGCTACCTAATTAACCCTGTCACTGCTGGGCATAATACAAGTGTGGTGCGCAGAGGCATTTAGCGGCCTTCTAATTACCAAAAAGCAGTGCCAAAGCCATATATGTCTGCTATTTCTGAACAAAGGGAGTCCCAGAGAAGCATTTACAACCATTTGTACCATAATGAGAGGTATCAGGGGGTGTGATGTGTCAGGTGGGAGGCTGATCTCTACACTAAAGCTAAAATTAACCCTACAAGCTACCTAATTAACCCCATTCACTGCTGGGTCTAATTCAAGTGTGGTGCGCAGTGGCATTTAGTGGCCTTCTAATTACCAAAAAGTAATGCCACAGCCATAAATGTCTGCTATTTCTGAACAAAGGGGATCCCAGAGAACCATTTACAACCATTTGTACCATAATTAGACAAGTTGTTTGTAAATAATTTCAGTGAGAAACCTAAAGTTTGTGAAAAAGTGAACAATTTTTTTTATTTGATCGCATTTGGCGGTGAAATGGTGGCATGAAATATACCAAAATGGACCTAGATCAATACTTTGGGTTGTCTAATAATTTTTTTTTATACATGTCAAGGTAAATTCAGGGATTCCTGACAGATATCAGTGTTCCAAAGTAACTATCGCTAATTTTGGGGGAAAAAATGGTTTGGAAATAGCAAAGTGCTACTTGTATTTATTGCCCTATAACTTGCAAAGAACATGTAAACATTGGGTATTTCTTTTGCAAGATGTACCGAGTCCACGGATTCATCCTTACTTGTGGGATATTATCCTTCCTAACAGGAAGTGGGAAAGAGAGCACCACAGCAGAGCTGTCTATATTTCTCCCCACTTAACTCCACCCCCCAGTCATTCTCTTTGCCGGCTCTAAGCAGGAAGGGTAAAGTGAAAGAGGTGATAAACTGTTAGTTTTTATTTTATCTTCAAGCAAGAGTTTGTTATTTTTAAATGGTACCGGTGTTGTACTATTTACTCTCAGGCAGGAGATAGATGAAGAATTCTGCCTGGAGTATGATGATCTTAGCATTTGTAACTAAGGTCCACTGCTGTTCCCACAGAAGCTGAGGAGTACAGGAAAACTTCAGTGTGAGGAACGGTTTCTTGCTATACAGCAATGAGGTATGTTCAGTCATTTTTTCTGCAGAGACTGTGATAACTCAGAAAGGCTGACAGTATCCCCATTAGGGGAAGGGTAAGCAGTAATCCTAGTTTTATAAGGGGCATTACTAGCTTGCATAAAAGGCTAACTTATGGGCACTCAGTTTGTATATGATATATAAGGCAAACGTTTGTGTTCTGGGAGTACTGTTTTTATTATTATGGGACAACTGTTTGAGGGTACACTTGGCTTATTTAGGGTTTTTTATAACCCACATGGCTTAAAAAACGTTTGGTAGATTTTTGAACATTGAGTGAGATGGGCGGGGGCCTATTTTCGAGCCTCAGTTGCGCACTTAGTTTCTGTAGACAAGCAGCAAGGAACATCACCGAAGGTCCTGGTACACTTCTGGGGCCTAATCAAAGCTTTATCCCCACATTATCGTTCCCTAAGGGCAGGTAGGTGCCACAGCTGAGCTGTGGCAAGGTGCTGACAGGGGTTTTTACCGGTTTTGGACACTTGTCCATCCGGTTTTCTCATTTGGGGGTTTATTGCTTGATTACTTGTGGTGCAATCTTACTAAAGCTTAGTGAGTATACTGTAAAAATTTCGGAAAATTTGAGGCAATTTTAAGCAGTTTTGCAGTTTTGCAGTTTGTGTATGCCTTTTTTTCCTCTTAAAGGCACAGTACCGTTTTTGAAAATTGTGTTTTTTTCATGCCCTCCCTCAAGATAAATCTAATAAGACAAGGACCAAACAAAATAATTTTCGTTCCTTTCGAAACTTAAAGGGTGGTCCCGCTTCCTCTTCCCCTGCTGCAAAGCAAGAGGGGAACTTTGCTCAATCCAAGCCAACCTGGAGACCTAACCAGGCTTGGAATAAGGGTAAACAGGCCAAAAAGCCTGCTGCTGCCACTAAGACAGCATGAAGGGGTAGCCCCCGATCTGGGACCGGATCTAGTAGGGGGTAGACTCTCTCTCTTTGCTCAGGCCTGGGCAAGAGATGTTCAGGACTCCTAGGCCATAGAAATTGTAACCCTGGGGTATCTCCTAGATTTCAAAGATTCTCCTCCAAGGGGGAGATTCCATCTTTCTCAATTGTCTGTAAACCAGACAAAAAGAGAGGCGTTCTTACGCTGTGTAGAAGACCTTTTTACCATGGGAGTGATCTGCCCAGTTCCGAAAGCAGAACAGGGACAAGGTTTCTACTCCAATCTGTTTGTGGTTCCCAAAAAAGAGGAAACCTTCAGACCAATTCTAGATCTCAAGATCCTAAACCAATTCCTAAGAGTTCCATCCTTCAAGATGGAGACCATTCAGACTATTTTACCAATGATCCAGGAGGGTCAATATATGACCACCCTAGACTTAAAGGATGCGTATCTACACATTCCTATCCACAAAGATCATCACCAGTTCCTCAGGTTTGCCTTTCTGGACAGGCATTACCAGTTTGTGGCTCTTCCCTTCGGGTTGGCCACGGCGCCAAGAATCTTCACAAAGGTGCTTGGATCCCTTCTAGCGGTCCTAAGGCCGCGGGGCATAGCAGTGGCGCCCTATCTAGACGACATCCTAATTCAAGCATCGACTTTCCAACTAGCCAAGTCTCACACGGACTTAGTGTTGGCCTTTCTAAGATCTCATGGGTGGAAGGTGAACGTGAAAAAGAGTTCTTATTCCTCTCACAAGAGTTCCATTCCTGGGAACTCTGATAGATTCGGTGGACATGAAAAATTTTCTGACGGAGGTCAGAAAATCAAAGATTTTAACCACCTGCCGAGCTCTTCATTCCATTCCTCGGCCGTCAGTGGCTCAGTGTATGGAGGTAATCGGACTTAGGGTAGCGGCAATGGACATATTTCCGTTTGCTCGCTTGCATCTCAGACCACTGCAACTATGCATGCTCGAACAGTGGAATGGGGATTATGCAGATTTATCTCCTCAGATAAATCTGGATAAAGAGATTAGAGACTCTCTTCTTTGATGGCTGTCACAAGATCACCTGTCCTGGGGAATGTGTTTCCGCAGGCCAGCGTGGGTTATAGTGATGACGGACGCCAGCCTACTGGGCTGGGGTGCAGTCTGGAATTCCCTGAAAGCACAGGGTTTGTGGACTAAGGAGGAGGCCCTCCTACCGATAAATATTCTGGAATTAAGAGCGATATTGAATGCTCTTCAGGCGTGGCCTCAGCTGGCTTCGGCCAGATTCATCAGATTTCAGTCGGACAACATCACGACTGTAGCTTATATCAATCCTCAGGGGGGAACAAGTAGTTCCTTGGCGATGATGGAAGTTTCCAGGATAATCCGATGGGCAGAGACTCACTCTTGCCATCTATCAGCGATAGAGAACTGGGAGGCAGATTTTCTAAGTCGTCAGACTTTTCATCCGGGGGAGTGGGAGCTCCATCCGGAGGTGTTTGCTCAACTGGTTCGGCTATGGGGCACACCAGAATTGGATCTGATGGCGTCTCGCCAGAATGCCAAACTTCCTTGTTACGGATCCAGGTCCAGGGATCCTCAGGCAGTACTGATAGATGCTCTAGCAGTACCCTGGTCGTTCAACCTGGCTTATGTGTTTCCACCTTTCCCTCTCTTTCCGCGTCTGATTGCCAGAATCAAACAGGAGAGAGCTTTGGTGATTTTGATAGCGCCTGCGTGGCCACGTAGGACTTGGTATGCAGACCTGGTGGACATGTCATCTCTGCCACCATGGACTCTGCCACTGCGACAGGACCTTCTGATTCAAGGTCCGTTCAAGCATTCAAATCTAATTTCTCTGCAACTGACTGCTTGGAGATTGAACGTTTGATTTTATCAAAGCGGAGTTTCTCTGAGTCGGTCATAGATACCTTGATTCAGGCTCGAAAGCCTGTCACCAGGAAAATCTATCATAAGATATGGCGTAAATATCTTTTTTGGCGTGAATCCAATGGCTACTCATGGAGTAAGATCAGGATTCCTAGGATTTTGTCCTTTCTTCAAGAAGGATTGGAGAAAGGATTGTCAGCTAGTTCCTTAAAAGGATAGATATCTGCTCTGTCTATTCTATTGCACAAGCGTCTGGCAGATGTCCCAGACGTTCAGGCTTTTTGTCAGGCTTTAGTTAGTATCAAGCCTGTGTTTAAACCTGTTGCTCTGCCATGGAGTCTAAATTTAGTTCTGAATGTTCTTCAGGGGGTTCCGTTTGAGCCCATGCATTCCATAGATATTAAAATTCCATGTTGGAAAGTTCTGTTTCTAGTTGCTATCTCTTCAGCTCGAAGGGTTTCTGAGTTATTTGCATTACAATGTGACTCGCCTTATCTTGTTTTCCATGCTGATAAGGTGGTTTTGCGTACCAAACCTGGGTTCCTCCCTAAGGTGGTTACTAACAGGAATATCAATCAGGAGATTGTTGTTCCTTCTCTGTGTCCTAATCCTTCTTCTAATAAGGAACGTTTATTGCACAACTTGGACGTGGTTCGTGCTTTGAAGTTCTATTTGTAGGCAACCAAAGATTTTCATTAATCATCTTCTTTGTTTGTTGTCTATCCTGGGAAACATAGGGGTCAAAAGGCTACGGCTACCTCTCTTTCCTTTTGGCTGAAAAGCATCATCCGTTTGGCTTATGAGACTGCTGGACAGCAGCCTCCTGAAAGAATTACTGCTCACTCTACTAGAGCGGTGGCTTCCACATGGGCTTTTAAAAATGATGCTTCTGTTGAACAGATTTGTAAGGCTGCGACTTGGTCTTCGCTTCATACCTTTTCCAAATTTTACAAATTTGATACTTTTGCTTCTTCGGAGGCTATTTTTGGGAGAAAGGTTTTGCAAGCAGTGGTGCCTTCCGTTTAGGTTCCTGTCTTGTCCCTCCCTCCATCCGTGTCCTAAAGCTTTGGTATTGGTATCCCACAAGTAAGGATGAATCCGTGGACTCGGTACATCTTGCAAAAGAAAACAAAATTTATGCTTACCTGATAAATTTCTTTCTTTTGCGATCTACCGAGTCCACGGTTTTATTGAAAACTTCAGTCACCTCTGCACCTTATAGTTTCTCCTTTTTCTTCCTTGGCCTTCGGTCGAATGACTGGGGAGTGGAGTTAAGGGGGAGCTATATAGACAGCTCTGCTGTGGTGCTCTCTTTGCCACTTCCTGTTAGGAAGGATAATATCCCACAAGTAAGGATGAATCCGTGGACTTGGTACATCGCCAAAGAAAGAAATTTATCAGGTAAGCATAAATTTTGTTTTCTAAACTCAGGACAAAATTTAGAAACTATTTAGCATGGGAGTTTTTTGGTGGTTGGAGATGTGCAACAGATTTTTGGGGTCAAAGTTAGAAAAAGTGTTTTTTTTTTCCTCCATTTTTTTCATCATATTTTATAATTTTTTTATGGTAAATTATAAGACATGATGAAAATAATGGTATCTTTAGAAAGTCCATTTAAAACGGTATATAATATTTGTGGGTACAGTAAACGAGTAAGAGGAAAATTATAGCTAAACACAAACACTGCAGAAATGTAAAAATAGCCCTGGTCCTTAAGGGAAAGAAATTGAAAAATGGCCTTGTCCTTAAGGGGTTAATACATGCTTTACTTCTGTGATTTCCTTGTATCTATCAAGACTTTTTACCCTCCATCCTAATTCTGTGAAACAGGGTGTCCAAATATAATGGTTGAGAACCATAATTTTTATTTTATTGTGTCCCTACGAAGTGCATTATGATCCATCGTTTAAAAAACTTGTTTTGGAACTTCAACAGTAATAACCTTGAAACTAATCTGATTTATTTCAATTTCAGGTATCTATTTGTTTGATGCAGTATCAGGAAAGCCTCTAGGAGACGTGAAACCTCTAAAACATGAGGTACTATTCATAATTTAGTATGCCTACTTCATTTTCATCTTATGCTTGAAGTGTATGTATAGAGATACAAACGTTGCAGAAAGAGATAACTACTTTTTGACCAGCACTTTATCTTCATAATGGCTTTGTTCCAGCTGGATCACACACAGTTATGAATAGAATTCTTTAGATAGTTGGCAATGTGACTAGCATGTCTATCTTTAATATCTTATCTTTATGTTTTGCCTACCTTGCCAAGCAACAGGTTGACGTGTAATGTCACAAATAAGACACAGTAATCTGTATGATCTTTTTATATTAAACATTCTAAATCATACCTCACATTCTACATGCCTACATGCTTTCTGTATTTAATGATCTTTGATATTTTTAATTGGCAGTGTAAGAACATATGTTGTAAAATTCCAAAAAGTGCAGTGATAAAAAAAAAAAAATGCTTAAAAGAAAATCAACTTAATATAGTGGGTATAGAAAATAGGAAGTTCACAAAAAAAAAAAAAACTACAAATCTATTTCCAGACAAGTTGTAAAAAAAAGACTGAAAACACTGGTTACTAAATGGCCATTTTATTTAGTGTTGTGGTTTTAAATACATTTGGTGTTTAAAGGAGATGATCACTTTATGAGTCCTTTCTTGTTTTGAGCTCAGAGCACTGTTCTGACCCATTTCTGTATTAAAGATAACATGATGCATATATTAAAGGGATACTAAACCCAATTTTTTTCTTTCATGATTCAGATAGAGCATGCACTTTTTAAACAACTTTCTAATTTACTCCTAATATTATTTTTTTTCTTCATTCTCTTACTATCTTTATTTGAAAAAGCAGTAATGTAAGATTTGAAGCAGGCCCATTTTTGGTTCATCACCTGGGTAGTGCTTGTTGATTGGTTTGCTACATTTAGTCAAAAATGAGCTGGCTCTTAAAGTTACAGTCCTGCTTTTTCAAATTTAGATTGCAAGAGAACGAAGAAAAATTGGTAATAGGAGTAAGTTAGAAAGTTGCTTAAATGTGCATGCTCTATCTGAATCATGAAAGAAAAAATTGGGTTTAGTGTCCTTTTAACCATAAGGGTAGTTTTTACAGTATGGTTATAGTGCCAGAAGCTCCTACAGACGCATAATGCATGTTTTGGGCTACATTTGGTCAATTGCTTAAAGGGACAGTATACACTCATTTTCATATAACTGCATATAATAGACTCTACTATAAAGAATAAGATGCACAGATACTGATATAAAACTTCAGTATAAAACTGTTTAAAAACTCACTTAGAAGCTCTCAGTTTAGCTCTGTTGAAAAGGCAGCGGGAAAGCCCACTGCAAGTGGGAAATAAGACACTCCCCCCCTCCCCCTTCTTTTGTATATGAAAAGACCCTTTACACAAACAGGAGCAAGCTGGAGAAGGTAGCTGATTGTATTCTCATAAAACTTTGGGGCTTGGTTAGGAGTCTGAAAAGCAAAGCAATGTAATTTAAAAAATAAGCAAAACTATACATTTAAAAAAAAAAAAAAAACAACAACTTTATGGGCTATATAAATAGATCACCTACCAAACATTTATGCAAAGAAAAAATGAGTGTATAATGTCCCTATAAAGAAAGTTACCTTTCATACTGATGTTTTTGGAATGTTTGTACAAAGTGTCTTTAAAGGATTTTCTATACAGGTTTGATATTGTCAAAGCTCTCAATTATCTGGAAGTGCTACTATGGAAAACATTAAGGGGTTAACCACAATCTATTGGCTTTTGGCTCTGGAACATTTAAAGGGGACAGTCTACTCCAGGATTAGTTTAAAAATATAGATAATCCCTTTATTACCCATTCCCTAGATTTGCATAACCAACATTGTTATATTAATACACTTTTTCCTCTGTGATTACCTTGTATCTAAGCCTTTGCAGACTGCCTCCTTATCTCAGTTCTTTAAACAGACATGCATTT
Organism: Bombina bombina; assembly: GCF_027579735.1. Taxonomy (NCBI): domain Eukaryota; kingdom Metazoa; phylum Chordata; class Amphibia; order Anura; family Bombinatoridae; genus Bombina; species Bombina bombina. The sequence continues at coordinate 344,477,906 of NC_069502.1, read as the reverse complement.
TAGCCAATCAGAGCTGATTTATAAATAACTCCACGGGGTCGAGCATAATGTTTATCTATATGGCACATATGAGCTAGTGCTGTATAGCTGTGAAAAACTTTCAAATGTACTGAGATAAGAGACGGCCTTCAAGGGCTTAGAAATTAGAATTAGCACATGAGCCTACCTAGGTTTAACTTTCAATAAAGAATACCAAGAGAAGAAAGAACCAATTTTGCGCTAGCGCAACGGCTACTTTGCGATACATTTTTCTAGAACTGATATTACAGGTCGCTGTTGTTCTACCGCAATAGTCCTTTCCGCATCAATCCAAACAGCGATCTAAGAGCTCTGGTAAAGTGTTTTCCGAAACTAAAAAGTTGCACAAAACACAACAAGAATACACAACAAGAATACACAACAAGAATACACAACAAGAATACACAACAAAGTACACTTACACCCATAAACTACACTAATAACCCCATAACTGCAAACCCCCCAACATTGCAAGCACTAAATAAATGTATTAACCCCTAAACCGCCACCCCCATCGCAAACACTAAATAAAAGTATTAACCCCTAAATGGCCACCCCCCACATCACAGACTCTCTAAATAAATTATTAACCCCTAAAATGTCATCTCCCACAACACACAGTAATAAACTAATAACTAAACCCCCTAACCTAACACCCTATTTTAACCCCAATTAAAATACCCATAAATTAACCCCTTAAATTGCTAACGACAGCTCTGAGCCGTTGCAGAGTTTCTCACTCAGGTGCTAGCACTTTCCCACCTTGAGGGAGATCTGGGGGCTCCCACCCGCTCCTACCCCGGCAATCGTGCCTGTAGAGTGACAGGCATCGTCGGGGCTTCCCGTTTTGTGCGGTGAAGTCACGCGTAATGACATGATGATGTCACCGCGCAACTTTATGTAAAAAAAAGACAATGAACAATATAGGGAAAGGGGGCATGCTGCTTAGAGGCCTGTATCTCAGGCATCTAAGCAGCTACAGACCCCCAAGACCCACCATTGTAAAGGTAATCGCTGAAATGAAAAGACAAAAAGTAAAAAAATTTTTTTTAATTAAAAATGTAAAATTAAAAAACCCTCAAATGTGCTTAGCACCCAGGTGGGAAAGTGCTTAGCACTCAAAGGGTTAAATAAAAACTATACAAATTACCTTAAAAAAATAAAAACGTACCTGTAAAATAAAATTTAAACCTAAACTTACCCTAAATAAAATCTAACCTTACTTAAAAAAAAATTACAAAAAAAAACAACCTAATATTATCAAACATATAACCTAGCCTTTACAAAAAATACAACAAAACTAACATTAACACAAAAAAACTACCATTATAAAACATAACAAAAGCTACCCTTACATAAAGAATAACAAACTAAATTACCAAACATTAAAAAACGATTCCTATTCTAATACCCCCCAAAAAATAAAAAAAAACAACCTATTCTACCAATAAACTTCCAATAGCCCTTAAAAGGGCCTTTTGAAGGGCATTGCCCTAAAGCTAACAGCTCTTTTGCATAAAATAAAACAACCTAACTTTACAACCCCCCCACAAAAAAACCCTAAAATACCCTAAAATACCAATTGCCCTGAAAAAGGGCATTTGGATAAATATTGCCCTTTAAAAGAACATTCAGCGCTTTTTCTGCCCATAAAAAAAAAATAATCTTGAAAAAAAAATCTCTAACCCAAAAATTGGTACTCACCAATGATAATGGGCAGCGCTCCATCTTCATCCATCTTGGGTCCATCTTCATCCATCGTGGGTCCATCTTCTTCCATCTTCATCCCGATGCTTTGTGGGTAAATGGCGGATTAGGGGTTATTAGACTAGGTGCTTATGGTAGGGTGTTTTGTCGTTTTCACAAGTAGGGTGTTAGGTTTTTTTTTTTTCCTCTATTGATTTCTGTGGGAGAACACATGCACACACATGCCAAAACTCTGCTAACGATATTTGTGATTCCTGTGCTACCGCTAGCGAAAAAAAATATTTTTATCAACTTGGAATACCAGCGGATCCCGAAAATCACAAAACCCATATCGCTAGTGGTGTTTTCGCTAACGGTAAATTTAGTGTTAAGTGTTTTCGCCGGTGTGATTGGCGAGCAGTTTTTTTTACACTTTTCCATAGTGTAAATAGAGCTTTTTTTGAGCGTTCAAAAACCTGTTTGCGAGAGAGTCAAAATCACGCTATTGTGATTGCACCAAATCGAAAAGTAGCCTTTTCCGGTCAGAAAAACATCTGAAAATGTTGCTCCAGATAGATTGTGATCAAGGCCAATGTCTGGTTTTCTTTTTGTCCTCAATTATAGTACCAACAAAGGCCAGAAAACTTCCATATTTTCATAATCCTATGAGGCTGATTTAACTTGGATGGTTGCAGTAGAACATGATACATCTATGGGCTGCCTAATGGTTTTCCTTGCATATGTTCACTTTTTATACCAGTTTAATATCTTTGTATTATTACAACAAGCATTCAGTGGAAAAGACTTTCAGGCCAAGTTTTTTTAGACCTAGAATTTTCTTCTCATCCTTGTCGTAATGAGTTTTGTTTTGTACAAACATTTGGTTCGTACCTTTTTTTGGTGTGTGGTTTCTGGGTCAAAAGTCTTTTCCCTCCCTTTTTATAAATATTTTAATGCTTGACTTTTCATGAACAATTTTGAGCAGGAAAGGAAGTGGTGGTGTATATATAGGGGGCACCACTTGCTTCAGAGATCTAGGAAGTGTTTCTGCTTGTTCCAGTTATCGGAAGCCAAATACCCACAATGGTCCTACTTTGAGTTTGAAGAACTTGACTTATCAGTGTGTAAATACCTGGTCTCATAATAGATAGATAGTTTCAAAACCAGGCTAAGCCCAGAAATGCCAAAAACTGTGTTCAAAGTATTATCCAATAAAGCCATCTATTCTTTACATTATTTTATTAAACAATATTTACTTTTAGGCACGTTCTTTTATATTCTTAATGTTTTTTCCTCTTTACAGATTGACATAATGGAAATTGCACTGGATCAGGGAGGACCAGCAAATGAAAGAAAAATTGCTTTTATTGACAAGAATAGAGACCTATATATTACTCCAGTTAGGAAATTTGGTAAAGAATTGCAAGCTATCAAAATTGGTATGTTAAAGAGAACATATGATGTAAAACTTACTATATTATTTTTCTATAAGCTGTCAACTGCTAGAAGAAAAAAAAATTCTGCTTAAATGGGCAGTGTACTCAGATAAGAGTTCATTGTATTTAAAGCTGTTAAAGGAATGCAAGTGTGTGTATGTATAGATGTGGACAAAATAAAAAACGTCCTGGAAGCATCCGTAAGAATAAAACCAGCTTTATTGGAACATCAAATTAAAAACAGAGCATACAGAGAACACCTAGTGCTGGCTGGTCTTACGCTTTTCGGCTTGTGCTGTATTCATAGACCTGATATATAGATGTGTGTGTGTATAACATGCACGCATATATTTCTTGTTTTATATTATTGTTATTTCTTTCATCAGATAGTGAGGAATCCACAAGTCATTGCATGTGCGGATTTCCCTCCAGATCACTAGGAGGAGGCAAAAGACACCCCAAATCACCAGAACATTAAATCCCTCCCACTTCCCATTGTCCTCTTATTTTCTTTTGCCTTCTTAATGAGGAGTGAGGTGAAAGTAAAGTGCATATCTACTCGTCATTGAGAGAGGTCCTCTAACTGATCTGAGGCCCAGTTTCTCTTTCAGTAACCTGTCATTCATAGGGTAGTGAAAAATGTCAGACCTCCCAGGTGAGTTGTAGACTTGTCCAACAATCCCTGTAATGCAGCTAACTATTTCTTGTAGATCCACATCCCTCCACAGGTAATATGTGTGTGTGTATATATATATATATATATATATATATATACGTGTATATATATATGTATGTGTGTATATATATATTTCCTAAGATATGGAGAGTCCACAACATCATTCAATTACTAGTGGGAATATCACTCCTGTCCAGCAAGAGGAGGCAAAGAGCACCACAGCAAAACTGTGTCACTCTCCTACCCATAATCCCCAGTCATTCCCTTTGCCTCTGTCAATGGAGGAGGTGAAGTTTGGTGTCTGAAGAAATGAATCCCTTGTTCGTGTACTTTTCTCTGCAAGCAAGGATTTGGGTTTAGCTGAGTCAACGTCAATCTCTTCAGTAGAGTAGTGGTGACTTTTAAGCAGTTGGGAAACAAAGCAAGGACTACCTCACAACTTCCTAACACATTGCTGCCCATGGTACAGAAAGCCAGAGTTGGTTACTCTGTTCTTTCTTTTTCTACAGGTTTCTGTAAGGAGTATGTGTCCTTTCACGCTTTGTGAGCTGTCTTCCTGCCTGACAGTTAGACTGCAGGTAAGTGCTTTTGTCTTCTAGGTCTTGGAGACTTGCACTTCAGAAGAATATTTCATATAAAGTAGATGGGGACATTTTTAAAATTCTTTATACAGGATTCTCTTTGGCAGTGGGCAGGCACATTATGTATGTTGAGACTAGGGGTTAATCTTCCATTTATTGGGACGTTTTTCCTCTTTGGGCTAATTTTGTTGAAATACTATATTAGTATGTGTGTGGGACTTATGTTTTATACAGAGATTTATGTATAAACTTAAAATTTGACAGTTTGTTTTCTTTGCTTGCTTAGCTAGAACAGACTAACTGACAGAGTGCTGGAGCGTTTGTGTAAATTTAACTCCGGTGTTGTAGGCAGAGGGAAACTCGCGCCTTTTACTTGCTGCATAGTTTCCTCTCTCTCCCGGTCATGCGACTTTTCTCTGCTGTCGGATATTCACGGAGAGGAGCAGCGTCATTGAATTTCAATCTCTTCAGTGTCGATCTACTATATGATCGTTTTAGAGACTTCTGGCAACCAAATTGTGTATAATTGTTACGGTAAGGCACCACAGCCTGTCTGAGGTGTAGGGGGCCTGATTGGTTTATTATTTTAAGTAATTTTTGCGTGACGTTAAGCGGCTGTGGTATTAAAAATTCTTAAAGTGACAGTGTATTTAAAAAAAATTCTACAGTTTGGGATTTTTTTATTTAGTATTATGGACAAGGAAGACTTTCTTTTTTGACAAATGCTTGTTATATCTAGAGGCACAAATTGTTTTGCCTATGCAATTTTGTGCTGCATGCTTAGCTAGAACACTTCAATTTAAAGATAAATTGTTGCTCGCTGAGCCCAATGTCTCTCGGGATGATGCTGTTTAGGCAATGCCACAGCTTTCTCCTCAAACGACCCAAGCCTCTATGGCGTCACATACAGTGCCCTGCAGTTCCTCACAGCCTCCTAGAGGAGTTTATTTGCCTGCAGATTTTGCTGCACATGTATCTTCTGTGGCATTATCTGCTTTTCCTATGCTGGGAAAACGCAAGAGGAAAATTAGACATTAATATGGTAAGGTTTCTGTTCCATCTACTGCTACGCAGGTTGCCCTCCCCCATAAGTCTAATGAGGAGGATACATCAGTAGCCTCTGAGGGTGAAATCTCAGATTCGGACTGTATTATTCCTTCACCTGATACTGAAGAAGTAAACTTCATATTTAAGCTTGAACACCTTTGTGTATTATTAAAGGAGGTATTGGCTACTTTGGACGACTCCGATACTTCTGTCGTTGTCAACCCTAAGAAGTCTATTAAACTTAATAAATACTATGATGTTCCTTCCTCTGTGGAAGTTTTTCCTGTCCCAGATTGTGTGACAGATTATTTCACAGGAATGGGAGAAGCCAGGGATTCCTTTCTCCCCGTCTCCCGTATTTAAAAAGATGTTTCCTGTTGCTTACTCCATTAAAGATTCTTGGCGCATGGTGCCTAAAGTAGAAGGGGCTATTTCTACTCTGGCTAAGAGAACTACGATCCCTATAGAGGACAGCTGCTCCTTTAAGGATCCCATGGACAAAAAGCTGGAAGCTTATTTGAAGAAGATGTATGTTCATCAAGGTCTTCAATGGCAACCTGCAGTTTGTATTGCCATAGTAGCAAGTGCGGCATCTTATTGGTGTGACGCATTGTCTGAATAAATATTAGTATAGACTCCGTTGGAGGAGATACAAGATAGGATTAAGGCTCTCACACTAGTCAATTCCTTTATTTCTGATGCTAACATGCAAGTTATTAGACTGGGAGCCAAGATGTCTAGCTTCACTGTCCTAGCCCGTGGGGCATTGTGGCTAAAATCTTGGTCAGCTGATGTTACCTCTAAGTCCAAGCTTCTGGCACTTCCTTACAAGGGTAAGACCTTGTTCGGAGCTGGTCTGGCAGAAATAATTTCTGATATTACGGGTGGAAAAGGGTCTTTTCTACCGCAAGACAAGAAGAACAGACTTAATTGACGTCAAAGTAATTTTCTTTCCTTTTGTAACTTCAAAGGTCAAAAGTTTTCCTCTCCCTCTTCCAAGCAGGAGCAGTCCAAGTCTTCTTGGAAGCCCACTCAGTCTTGGAATAAGGGGAAGCAATCACAGAAACCCTCAGCTGAGTCTGTCAGCATGAATGGTCGGCCCCCGGTCTGGGATTGGATCAAGTGGGTGGCAGACTTTCCCTGTTTTGTCAAGCGTGGAGATGAGATGTCCCAGATCCTTGGGCTGTGGACATAGTATCTCAGGGTTACAAAATAGAATTCAAAATTTCCCTTCCAGGGGCAGATTCCACCTCAAGATTATCTGCAGACCAGGTAAAAAGAGAGGCATTCTTGAACTGTGTTCAGGACCTTTCCTCCCTGGGAGTGATTGATCCAGTAAGGCAATAGGGTCTAGGATTGTGGTGTGGTGCCCAAAAAAGAGGGATCTTTTCGACCCATTTTACACCTAAAGTGCCTCAACAAGTTTCTCAGGGTACCGTCCTTCAAAATGGAAACCAGTCGTTCCATTCTTCCTTTTGTCCAAGAGGGACAGTTTATGACGATCATAGACCTGAAGGACACGTATCTTCATGTTCCCATCCACAGGGATCATCACAAATTCCTGAGATTCGACTTTCTAGACAAACACTAAGTTTGTGGCTCTTCCATTTGGCCTTGCCACAGCTCCCAGAATTTTCTCAAAGGTTCTGGGGGCTCTCCTGGCAGTGATCAGGTCTCTGGGAATTGCAGTGGCGCCCTACCTGGACGACATATTAGTTCAGGGGCCATCTTTTCAACAAGCAAACTCTCATACAGAGATCTTGTTGTCTTTTCTATGTTCCTACGGTTGGACACTGAAGCTGGAAAATAGTTCCCTTATTCCAGCTGCAAGGGTGGTTTTCTTATGGACCATAATAGATTCCCTATCTATGATTTTTTTTCTGACTGAGTTCAGGAAATCCAGAATTCTCTTCACTTGCCTCTCTCTACAGTCTACTGTTTGGCCATCAGTGGCTCAATATATGGAGGTAATTGGTCTGATGGTCGCTTCCATGGACATCATTCCCTTTGCTCGATTCCATTTGAGAGCTCTGCAATTATGCATGCTCAGACAATGGAACGGAGACCATTCAGGTGGGTGGGTGGATGCATGCAAAGAAAGCTGAAGTCTGTCTCTATTACCTTTGGTGTTATTTTGTCCTTCCTTTTTCCTCTTTCCAAGCTGCTTCTCAAAACATATTTATAGCCAAACAGCCACACCATGAAGACAGTCCCAGCCAATCAAATCCATTCATCATCTGTTTTAGAACAATTCCTCTGTTGAGTAGTTAACTGCCTGTAGATGTCTCTGTTGTCCAGGAAATTAGTTTTCCTAATGCCTTCTGACTTTTGCAACCCACCCCAGGACTGACCTTATCTGGTCAGAAGATTTATGACCCCCTTGTCCTGTCCTGTGTCCTTTTAAGCTTTGACATTTCATGTTCTGTCCTCAGGAAGGAGAGCAGGTCTCGCCTGTCTTGCCTACATTGGATGGTAGCCTTTGATCCTTCTGTACAGGCCTTGGGGGTTGAATTGCTTGATATTATCTCTTGGAAACTAGTTTATTCAAAAGGTTTCAGCTTTCCTTACTATAGCTAAATTTTATTTTCCAGTTATTACAGCTGGGGTGTCTTTGCCTCCTCCTGATGGCCAGGTTCTTAATTCCCACAAGTAATGAATGAAGCCGTGGACTCTCCTCCCCACAATGGAAATGAAATTATCAGGTAAGCATAATTTATATGTTACGTAATCTGGGGACATATATGTATAAACCACATTTTCTATAGCAGATTTAAGGCATATTTGATAGAACACTTGAAGCTTTTCATAGGTAAATGTTTCAGCTTGCAGGCTTTATGTTTAGGCCTGCTGTCAGTGTTGCCTTTGTAGCTGCTACTACTGCAGTTTGGTGTAACAGTCTTTCAGAAATAATTTCTGGGGGAACTACTCTAGCTCATGAGAACTGTAAATAGCTTTATTTGTGACACAATGGTAGAAATGGTTTTCAATAATGCAAAGCATCCTGGTATTATTGCCACAGTCACTAAGATTAAGATTAAAACCCATTTTTTTCTTTCATTATCCAGATAGAACATACATTTTTAAATAACTTTCCAGTTTATTTCTATTATCGATTTTGCTTCAGTCTTTTGGTATCCTTTATTGAAGAGTACTGGGAGCTAGATGAACACATCGGTAAGTCAATGAAAAGATGCATATATGTGCAGCCACCAATTAACTGCTAGCTCCCAGCTCCTGAGCCTATCTACTTATGCTTTCTTTCCTAAGATATGGTAAATCCACTGAATCATCAATTACTAGTGGGGATATCTCTCCTGACCAGCCGGAGGCGGCAAAGAGCACCACAGCAAAAACTGTTAAATACCACTCCCCTTACCTACAATCCCCAGTCATTCTCTTTGCCTGTAGTAGTTGCAAGGAGGTGGTAAAGTTAGGTGTCTGTAAGATTCTACAATCAAGAGTTTATTTTCAAAGCAGGACAAGATGTTCTGATCTTTGCTAAGGGTTTAGCCATAGTCCATTTCAGTGTCTTCAGTAAGCATTTGGGAACTTGGGGGGTATAATCCCCTCTGTGCCTCCCAATTGATTTATTGCTGCCCTTGTCAGGAAGCCTGTTTCAGTTTGCACAGTCTTTTCTTTTTAAAGACACAATGAGTCCACGGATCATCATCCTTACTTGTGGGATTTCACCTCCTGGTCAGCAGGAGGAGGCAAAGAGCACCACAGCAGAGGTAAGCATAAATTTTCTTTTCATTTTTCACAGGTCCATAGGAGGAGGGTGCCTCTTAAACTTTGTGAGCTGTCTGCTGCAGGGCAGTTACTTTAATGGTAAGTGCTATATTATATTATATTCTTATATTGGCACTTAAACGGTTAATTCAGTTTTTCTGATGAGGGGTTATATTACAGGGCATTGAGATGGTACTGACTGATTTTAATTTTAATGTTTTTTTGCAACATTTTTTTCCCTGGGTAATGTTATGAGTGTCCTTGTGTGTTGTGATGTTTTGGTGGGCGGACCCTGCTGAGGAGGTAGTTTTGGCGCACTTTTTCAAATTTGTTTTATTTTAGTGCAGCTCTGGGCTGTGTACAAGTGGTTGTTTCTTTGCTGCAGAGTGGTTTCAGTTCCTATTTTTCTCCTTTTGATCAGCAGGTTGAGGTAGGCACTTCAGCAATCTGGCTGAGGTGTAGAGGTGCCCATGTTTATTTTACTTTACTTTACTTTTATAAAGTTTGTTTGTTGCTATAAATGTTTTATAAAGGGATAGTAACATTTTTTAGGCTTCTTTTTTCCTTTGTATAAACTAAGCTTTTGTCTTTTCCTTACAAGGGTAAGACATTGTTTGGACCAGGTCTGGCTGAGATTATTTCTTATTTTACTGGAGGTAAGGGTCATTTTCTTCCTCAGGATAAAAGACATATACAAAAGCGTCAAAATAATTTTCGTTCCTTTTGGAACTTCTCAGCTAAACCTTCCCCTTCCTCTTCCAAGCAGGAGCATTCTAAGTCATAATGGGAAGCAATTTATAAAACCTGTTACTGACTCAAAGGCAGCATGAAGGGTCTGCCCCCAATCTGGGAACGGATCTTGTGGGGGGCAGATTTTCCTTTTCTTTCATGTAATTAGCAAGAGTCCATGAGCTAGTGACGTATGGGATATACATTCCTACCAGGAGGGGCAAAGTTTCCCAAACCTTAAAATGCCTATAAATACACCCCTCACCACACCCACAATTCAGTTTTACAAACTTTGCCTCCGATGGAGGTGGTGAAGTAAGTTTGTGCTAGATTCTACGTTGATATGCGCTCCGCAGCAAGTTGGAGCCCGGTTTTCCTCTCAGCGTGCAGTGAATGTCAGAGGGATGTGAGGAGAGTATTGCCTATTTGAATGCAGTGATCTCCTTCTACGGGGTCTATTTCATAGGTTCTCTGTTATCGGTCGTAGAGATTCATCTCTTACCTCCCTTTTCAGATCGACGATATACTCTTATATATACCATTACCTCTGCTGATTCTCGTTTCAGTACTGGTTTGGCTTTCTACAAACATGTAGATGAGTGTCCTGGGGTAAGTAAATCTTATTTTCTGTGACACTCTAAGCTATGGTTGGGCACTTTGTTTATAAAGTTCTAAATATATGTATTCAAACATTTATTTGCCTTGACTCAGAATGTTCAACTTTCCTTATTTTTCAGACAGTCAGTTTCATATTTGGGATAATGCATTTGAATTAATCATTTTTTCTTACCTTCAAAAATTTGACTCTTTTTTTCCTGTGGGCTGTTAGGCTCGCGGGGGCTGAAAATGCTTCATTTTATTGCGTCATTCTTGGCGCGGACTTTTTTGGCGCAAAAATTCTTTTCCGTTTCCGGCGTCATACGTGTCGCCGGAAGTTGCGTCATTTTTTGACGTTATTTTGCGCCAAAAATGTCGGCGTTCCGGATGTGGCGTCATTTTTGGCGCCAAAAGCATTTAGGCGCCAAATAATGTGGGCGTCTTATTTGGCGCTAAAAAATAAGGGCGTCGCTTTTGTCTCCACATTATTTAAGTCTTATTTTTTCATTGCTTCTGGTTGCTAGAAGCTTGTTTTTTGGCATTTTTTCCCATTCCTGAAACTGTCATTTAAGGAATTTGATCAATTTTGCTTTATATGTTGTTTTTTCTCTTACATATTGCAAGATGTCTCACGTTGCATCTGAGTCAGAAGATACTACAGGAAAATCGCTGTCTAGTGCTGGAGCTACCAAGCTAAGTGTATCTGCTATAATTTTTGGTATCTGTTTCTCCAGCTGTTGTTTGTATTGCATGTCATGACAAACTTATTAATGCAGATAAAATTTCCTTTAGTACTGTTACATTACCTGTTGCTGTTCCGTCAACATCTAATTTTCAGAGTGTTCCTGATAACATAAGAGATTTTATTTTTTAAATCCATTAAGAAGGCTATGTCTGTTATTTCTCCTTCTAGTTTACATAAAAGTCTTTTAAAACTTCTCTTTTTTCAGATGAATTTTTAAATGAACATCATCATTCTGATACTGATAATGGTTCTTCTGGTTCAGAGGTTTCTGTCTCAGAGGTTGATGCTGATAAATCTTTGTATTTGTTCAAGATGGAATTTATTCGTTCTTTATTTAAAGAAGTATTAATTGCATTAGAAATAGAGGATTCTGGTCCTCTTGATACTAAATCTAAACGTTTAAATAAGGTTTTTAAATCTCCTGTAGTTATTCCAGAAGTGTTTAATCTCCCTGATGCTATTTCTGAAGTAATTTCCAGGGAATGGAATAATTTGGGTAATTCTTTTACTCCTTCTAAACGTTTAAGCAATTATATCCTGTGCCATCTGACAGATTAGAGTTTTTTTGGGACAAAATCCCTAAGGTTATGGGGCTGTCTCTACTCCTGCTAAATGTGCTACTATTCCTACGGTAGATAGTAATTCATTTTAAGGATCCTTTAGATAGGAAAATTGAATCCTTTCTAAGAAAAGCTTACTTATGTTCAGGTAATCTTCTTAGACCTGCTATATTTTTAGCGGATGTTGCTGCAGCTTCAACTTTTTGGTTAGAAGCTTTAGCGCAACAAGTAACAGATCATAATTTTATAGCATTATTATTATTCTATAACATGCTAATAATTTTATTGGTGATACCATCTTTTGATATCATTAGAGTTGATGTCAGGTATATGTCTCTAGCTATTTTAGCTAGAAAAGCTTTATGGATTAATCTTGGAATGCTGATATGTCTTCTAAGTCAACTTTGCTTTCCTTTTCTTTCCAGGGTAATAAATTATTATTTCAACTGTTTCTGGAAGGAAGGGAACTTTTTTACCAAAGGATAAAAAAATCTAAGGTAAATTTAGGTCTAATAATCATTTTTTCGTTCCTTTCCTCACAATAAGGAACAAAAGCCTGATCCTTCATCCTCAGGAGCGGTATCAGTTTGGAAACTATTTCCAGTTTGGAATATATCCAAGCCTTATAGAAAACCTATAGCCAGCTCCTAAGTACCCATGAAGGTGCGGACCTTATTCCAGCTCAGCTGGTATGGGGCAGATTACGTTTTCTTCAAAGAAATTTTGATCAATTCCGTTCTCAATTTCTGGTTTTAGAACATTGTTTCAGAAAGGTACAGCATTGGCTTCAGTTAAGGCCTCCTGCTAAGAGATTTTTTCTTTCCCGTGTCCCAGTTAACACAGCAAAGGCTCAGCATTTCTGAAATGTGTTTCAGATCTAGAGTTGGCTGGAGTAATTATGCCAGTTCCAGTTCTGGAACAGGGGCTGGGGTTTTATTTTATCTCTTCATTGTACCAAAGAAGGTCAATTCCTTCAGACCAGTTCCGGATCTATCAATATTGAATCGTTATGTAAGGATTCCAACATTCAGTTTCTGTAGGACTGTCCTGCCTTTTGTTTAGCAAGGGCATTATATGTCTACAATAGATTTACAGGATGTGTATCTGCATATTCCGATTCATCCAGATCACTTTTAGTGTCTGAGATTCTCTTTTTAGACAAGCATTACCAGTTTTGTGGCTCTAGCCTCAGTTCCAAGAATTTTTTTCAAAGGTTCTCGGTGCCCTTCTTTCTGTAATCAGAGAACAGGGTTTTGGTATTTCCTTATTGGACGATATCTGGGTACTTGCTCAGTCTTCTCATTTTCGAAGAATCTCATACGAATCGACTTGTGTTGTTTCTTCAAGTTCATGGTTGGAGGATCAATTTACCAATCAGTTCATTGATTCCTCAGAGAAGGGTAACCTTTTTAGGTTTCTAGAATAGATTCAGTGTCTATGACTCTGTCCTTGTCAGACAAGAGAAGTTTAACATTGATTTCAGCTTGTCAAAACCTTCAGTCACAATCATTCCCTTTGGTAGCCTTATGCATGGAAATTTTAGGTCTTAGGACTGCCGCATCAGATGCGATCTCCTTTGCTCGTTTTCACATGCGACCTCTTCAGCTCTGTATGCTGAACCAATGGTGCAGGGATTACTCAAAGATATCTCACTTAATATCTTTAAACCGATTATACGACACTCTCTGACATGGTGGACAGATCACCATCGTTTAGTTCAGGGGGCTTCTTTGTTCTTCCGACCTGGACTATAATCTCAACAGATGCAAGTCTTACAGGTTGGGGAGCTGTGTGGGGGTATCTGACGGCACAAGGGGTTTGGGAATCTCAGTAGGTGAGATTTCCGAGCAATATTTTGGAACTCCGTGCAATTTCAGAGCTCTTCAGTCTTGGCCTCTTCTGAAGAGAGAGTTGTTCATTTGTTTTCAGATAGACAATGTCACAACTGTGGCATACATCAATCATCAAGGAGGGACTCACAGTCCTCTGGCTATGAAAGAAGTATCTCGAATTTTGGTTTGGGCGGAATCCAGCTCCTGTCTAATCTCTGCGGTTCATATCCCAGGTATGGACAATTGGAAAGCGGATTATCTCAGTCGCCAAACGTTGCACCTGGGCGAATGGTCTTCACCCAGAGGTATTTCCTCAGATTGTTCAAATGTGGGAACTCCCAGAAATAGATCTGATGGCTTCTCATCTAAACAAGAAACTTCCCTGGTATCTGTCCGGATCCAGGGATCCTCGGGCGGAGGCAGTGGATGCATTATCTCTTCCTTACAAGTGTCATCCTGCCTATATCTTTCCGCCTCTAGTTCTTCTTCCAAGGGTATTCTCCAATATTCTAAGGAATGCTCGTTTGTCCTGCTGGTAGCTCCAGCATGGCCTCACAGGTTTTGGTATGCGGATCTTGTCCGGATGGCCTCTTGCCAGCTGTGGACTCTTCCGTTAAGACCAGTCTTTCTGTCTCAAGGTTCTTTTTTCCATCAGGATCTCAAAACCTTAATTTTAAGGTGTGGAGTTTGAACGCTTGATTCTTGGTCAAAGAGGTTTCTCTGACTCTGTGATTGATACTATGTGACAGGCTCGTAAATCTGTATCTAGAGAGATATATTATAGAGTCTGGAAGACTTATATTTCTTCAGGATGGTTTAGATAAAGGTTTGTCCGCAAGTTTCTTGAAAGACAAATCTCTGCTCTTTCTGTTCTTTTTCACAGAAGGATTGCTAATCTTCCTGATATTCATTGTTTTGTACAAGCTTTGGTTCGTATAAAACCTGTCATTAAGTCAATTTCTCCTCCTTGGAGTTTGAATTTGGTTCTGGGGGCTCTTCAAGCTCCTCCTTTTGAACCTATGCATTCTTTGGTCATTATATTACTTTCTTGGAAAGTTTTGTTTCTTTTGGCCATCTCTTCTGCCAGAAGAGTCTCTGAATTATCTACTCTTTTTTGTGAGTCTCCTTTTCTGATTTTGCATCAGGATAAGGCGGTGCTGCGAACTTCTTTTCAATTTTTTACCTAAGGTTGTGAATTCTAACAACATTAGTAGAGAAATTGTGGTTCCTTCATTATGTCCTAATCCTATGAATTCTAAGGAGAAATCATTGCATTCTTTGGATGCTGTTAGAGCTTTGTAATATTATGTTGAAGCTATTAAGTCTTTCCGAAAGACTTCTAGTCTATTTGTCATCTTTTCCGGTTCTAGAAAAGACCAGAAAACTTCTGCCATTTCTTTGGCATCTTGGTTGAAATCTTTATTTCATCATGCCTATGTTGAGTCGGGTAACACTCCGCCTCAAAGGATTACAGCTCATTCTACTAGGTTAGTTTCTACTTCCTGGGCGTTTAAGAATGAAGCTTCGGTTGATCAGATTTGCAAAACAGCAACTTGGTCCTCTTTGCATACTTTTACTAAATTCTACCATTTTGATGTGTTTTCTTCTTCTGCAGCAGTTTTTGGTAGAAACATACTTCAGGCAGTGGTTTCAGTTTGAATCTTCTGCTTATGTTTTTTCATTAAAAATTTTATTCTGGGTGTGGATTATTTTCAGCAGGAATTGGCTGTCTTTATTTTATCCCTCCCTCTCTAGTGACTCTTGTGTGGAAAGATCCACATCTTGGGTAATCATTATCCCATACGTCACTAGCTCATGGACTCTTGCTAATTACATGAAAGAAAACATAATTTATGTAAGAACTTACCTGATAAATTCATTTCTTTCATATTAGCAAGAGTCCATGAGGCCCGCCCTTTTTTGTGGTGGTTTTGATTTTTTTGTATAAAGCACAATTATTCCAATTCCTTATTTTATATGCTTTCGCACTTTTTTCTTATCACCCCACTTCTTGGCTATTCGTTAAACTGAATTGTGGGTGTGGTGAGGGGTGTATTTATAGGCATTTTAAGGTTTGGGAAACTTTGCCCCTCCTGGTAGGAATGTATATCCCATACGTCACTAGCTCATGGACTCTTGCTAATATGAAAGAAATGAATTTATCAGGTAAGTTCTTACATAAATTATGTTTTTACTCAGGCTTGGGTTTGTGATGTTCCGGATACCTGGGTGGTGAACATCGTATCCCAGGGTTACAAGCTAGAGTTCAGGACTTATCCCAGGGGCAGGTTTCTTCTCTCCAGGTTATCTGTAAAACAGATAAAGAGATGGGCGTTCTTGTGTTGTGTCCAGGATCTTTCCAATATGGAAGTAATAGTTCCTGTTCCTTTTCAGGAGCAGGGTCTGGGTTTTTATTCCAATATATTCGTAGTTCCCAAAAGAGAGGGAACATTTCGTCCTATTCTAGATTTCAAGAGTGTGAACAAGTTTCTCAGTGTTTCGTCTTTCAAGATGGAGACTGTTCGTTCCATTCTTCCTTTAGTTCAGGAGGGTCAGTTCATGACCACAGTGGATTTATAGGATGCGTATCTGCATTTTCCTATCCACAAGGATTATCACAAGTTTTTAAGATTTGCATTTCTAGACAAACATTTTCAGTTTGTGGCCTTTCCATTTGGTCTTGCTATGGCTGCCAGGATTTTTTCGAAGGTTCTGGGAGCATTTTTGGCGGTTCTTTGGTTACAGTGTGTTGCAGTGGCGCCTTATCTGGATGATTTTTCTGGTTCAGGTGCCATCTCTTCAACAAGCAAGCTCCCTCATGGAGATATTGTTGTCTTTTCTGCTCTCCCACGGTTGGTTGGTGAATTTAGGGAAAAGTTCCTTGATTCCGGCTACAGGAGTGGTATTTTTCTGAACAATAATAGATTCCCTATAAATGAAGTTTTTTCTGTCAGAGGCCTGAAAATCAAAGTTCTTCAATCCTTGTCTTATTCTTCAGGCCTTTTCCTGGCCATCAGTAGCTCAGTTTATGGAGGTTATTGATCTGATGGTGTCAGTTATATACATCATTCCGTTTGCTTGGTTCTATCTCAGGTCTCTGCAGTTGTGCATGCTCAGACAATGCAAATAGGATTATGCGTATCTGTCTTCACGTATTGTTTTTGATCAGGAGATAAGAAACTCTCTTCTGTGGTGGTTGTCCCAGGATCTTCGCTGGGAACCTGCTTCCTCAGACCTACCTGGGTGATTGTGACCATAGATGCCAGTCTTGGGATGGGAAGCTGTCTGGGGTTCATTAAAGGCTCAGGGTCTTTGGACTCGGGAGGAGTCAGTTTTTCCTATAAATATTCTAGAGCTGAGGGCAATCTTCAATGCTCTTCTGGCCTGGCCTCAGTTAGCTTCAGTCCAGTTTATCAGATTTCAGTCGGACAACATAATGTCCGTGGCTTACATCAATCATCAGGGGGGGACTCGGAGTTCGTTGGCCATGACAAAGGTAGCCAGGATTATTCAGTGGGCAGAGTCACACAATTGATATCTGTCTGCGATCCACATTCCAGGTGTGTACAATTGGGAAGAGGATTTTCTAAGCCGACAGACTTTTCATCCAGGGGAGTGAGTACTCCATCCGGAGGTATTTTCTAACTTGATTCTCAAGTGGGGGCAGCCGGAGCTGGATCTCATGCCATCTCGTCAGAATGCCAAGCTTCTAAGGTATGGGTCGCGGTCTCGAAATCCTCAGGCTGTACTGTTAGATGCTCTGGCCGTTCCTTGGAACTTCAGTCTAGCGTATGTTTTTCCTCCACTCTCCTTCCACGGGTCATTGCTCGAATCAGACAGGAGAGGGCATTGGTGATTCTCATTGTTCCGGCGTGGCCTCGCAGAATCTGGTATGCGGATCTGGTGGAGATGTCATCTCTTCCACCTTGGAGTCTTCCGTTACGGAAGGGCCTTCTACTTCAGGGGCCCTTCCTTCATCCAAATCTCGTTTCTCTGAAGCTGCTTGGAGATTGAACGCTTGATATTATCCAAGCGTGGTTTTTCTGAATCAGTTATTGAAGCTATGATTCAGACTCATAAGCCTGTGTCTAGAAAGATTTATTATAAGATTTGGCGTATATATTTGTATTGGTGTGATTCCAGAGGTTTTTCTTGGAATAGAGTTAAAATTTCCTAGGATTTTGTCTTTTCTCCAATAGGGTTTGGAGAAGGGTTTATCTGCTAGTACCTTGAGGGGTCATATTTCTGCTTTATCTATTTTGTTGCATAAACGTCTGGCAGATATGCCAGATGTTAAGTCTTTTTGCCAGGTTCTGGTTAGAGTCAGGCCTAGGTTTAAATTTGCTACTCCTCCGTGGAGTCTCAATTTGGTTCTTAGAGTTCTTCAATATGCTCCTTTTGAACCTATGCATTCTTTGGATATTAAATATTTATCCTGGAAAGTTTTGTTTTTGGTTGCTATTTCTTCTGCTCAAAGAGTTTCAGAGCTTTCAGGTTTGCAGTATGAGTCTCTTTTCCTTATTTTTCATTCTGATTATGTAGTTCTGCGTACTACCTTAGTTTTTCTTCCTAAGTTGGTTTCGGATGGGAATATTAATCGAGATTGTTGTTCCTTCCTTGTGTCCTGATCCTCCTCCTTATAAGGAATGTTTGTTGCACAACCTAGATGTGGTACGTGCTTTAAAGTTTTATTTACAAGCAACTAAGGATTTTTGTCAGTCTTCTTCCTTATTTGTTTTTTATTCTGGAAAGAGAAAGGGTCAGAAAGCTACGGCTTCTTCTCTTTCTTTTTTGTTGAGGAGTATTTTTCGCTTGGCTTATGAAACTGCTGGATGGCAGCCTCTTGAGAGAATAACGGCTCTTTCTACCAGGGCTTTTTTTTCTTCTTGGGCTTTTAATAATAGAGCTTCTATGGAACAGATTTGCAGGGCTGCTACTTGGTCATCCTTACACACTTTTTCAATATTGAAAAATTTGATACTTTTGCTTCGGCTTCTTTTGTGAGAAAGGTTCTTCAAGCAGTGGTGCCTTCTGTTTAGGTTACCTGTCTTGTCCCTCCCTTATCATCTGTGTCCTCTAGCTTGGGTATTGACTTCTACAGAACAGATTAGCAAGGCAGCTACTTTTTCAAAGTAGTATCACTTTAATGTGTATGCCTACATTTAGTCACCACATTTAGTCACCCATGTTCTGAACCAAAAATGAGCCTGCTCCTAAGCTTACATTCCTGCTTTTCAAATAAAGATAGCATAAGACCGAAGAAAAAATGATAATAGGAGTAAATGAGAAATTTTCTTAAAATGGCATGCTCTATCTCAAGGGTCATCAACCTTTGCGCCCCAGATGTTTTAGAACTACGTTTCCTATGATGCTCAGACACACTTTAGGCTGGCTGAGTATCATGGGAAATGCAGTTCCGAAACACATGGGGTGCCATGGTTGCCAACCCCTGCTTTATCTGAATCATGAAAGAAAAAATTGGGTTTCATATCCCTTTAACTGATTTTCACACCATTTTTCATGGTAGTTCCATTGACTTTACTGCTTGAGTATAGATTCCCACATACAATGTCTTGTGGACTCTCACCATCTGAGGGAAAAAAAAACTTATGTTTACTTGATAAATTTCTTTCTTTCATGATAGTGAGAGTCCACAAGCCCCACCCTTTCTTTTAAACAGTTGCTGGGTGTACTTTTTTGTCCTTCATTTGCCCTGCTTTAACTTTCCTGATTTTCTGTTTCCTACTTGGCCATATGTATGACTGAGGATTCATGGTGAATTGGCGGGATTAAGCCCATCTATGTTGAGGTGTTCTTGCCTCCTCCTAGTGGACTGCAGTGTAATTCCTACATGTGATGTCTTGTGGATCCTAACCATCATGAAAGAAATTTATCAGGTAAGCATCCGTAAGGCTTGTTTTTTGTTTTTCTGTTTGTTTTTGTAGGTTTCAAAATGTATTTCTTTATGTTGACAATACCAGCTAAGTAGTCTAAAGAAGAATAATTTGCTGTAACTTAGTAAGAAGAAATGGTTTTTGCAGCAGACAAAAAAAACCAAACACCCTACAAATCTGCTCAGAATTTCCCCTAAATTATAAGCTAGATTAATTTGTAGGATAACCTTAAGGTTATCCCAGACATTCTTGAAGTCCCCCAACATTGTTCTTCTTAACCACCTATAATGGAAGTTTATTCTATTACTAAACTAACCTTACTTTGATGACGTACTGCCGCAAATTACTCATGATCTCAAGCTAAAGAGTAGCAGGCTCAAGCCTCCTTTGTTCTGGTGTTGGTCTTTTTCTGAAAAGAGGGATGGCTCTTACTTTGCGTATGATGAGAATGTGCATTAGGGGATTGAAATTTACCTCGTAGGACCCTGACTTGGTTCCACTGAGTTGTCAAGCTCTGGTTCTGGATAGGAAGAAAGATGGATTTAAAATGGGAACCCTTGGAGAATAGGTTGTGGCTTGGATAGCAACCCTTGTTTACATATGAATGTATTTATTTATTATTTTTTTTATTTGAAGGAGGACTCCATCAGCCCCTGGACCTAGTTTGGGTAATGCAGGTTCAGAATGTTTTGGGTCTGTTCATTTGAGGAAATACCTCCTCTCAACAGCCAATGAGGAGATAGCATTTCTTAAAATATTTTTTTTTTTAAACTATCCCTTAAGGGTGAACAGACTGAGAGAGCTTTTAGGGTCAACAACATCCAGGAGCTTTCCCTGATATTTATGTGAGCGGTTTTTGTTTTTTTAATTAAACCTTGGAATGATCTTCAGTATTTTAGGATCTACATTCATGGTGATAAAGGAGTTGCTAAGGAAGTGAAGGACATTAGCCTTCTGCCCTTAATATGATCTTTACATCCTATTTCAAAGGCTTGCATGTATGATAATAATCAATATATTCACACATTTGCTTAATGGTCCACAATTTTGAGGACCTTGAATGCGGAAGGGACTCAGGGTTAAGGGACATAGAAGTGTGAAAATAAAATGCTTTAATGTGTTAGAGCATTTTATTATTACACTGTTGCTTGCATATAACTATATAGGAATCTCCTGCAAAGCGGTTAACCATATATTTAAAGTCAGCTCAAGAGCTAGCTAAATACAAATAGTGAGACAATGACAAGAGACAGATGTGTGTAACCACATTTCACCAGCTTGCTCCCAGTAGTGCATTGTTGCTCCTGAGCCTACTTAGATACACTTTTCCATATTCCAAGGCTACCAAGAAGCAAACTAAATTTTATCAAAGTAAGTTGAAAAGGCTCTTAAAAGTTTAATGTCCCTTTAAGGGCGTTAACACTGGGTGAGCAGACACTTAAATACTACATTATAAATTAGTTTTCAGTATCTTTAGAATTACTTTCTATTTGAGTACACCACAAAAAACATGAAGCACATAAGCGAGTTCTGCAGACATTTAAGTTGTCCGTAATGGTATGTTGAAGCCAAACAGCCCTTATTTAGGGTTTCATGTCACTTAATGTTATGAAATATTATTGTACATTAATGTTTGATGACTAATTATACTAATTTCCATTATAGGTACGATGTTACATACTTTAGCATGGAATAATGTATATAATATGCTTTGTGGAATTCACGATAACCGTTTCTCAGTTTGGTATTATCCAAATGTGGCTTACATAGACAAAGAACTGCTGTCAAAAACAATGTATGAAAAGGATGGAAGGTAAGTTCATTTATTTTTTTGTTCTGTTTGACTACAATTGATTTAACTTAAAGGGATATGAAACCCAATTTTTTCTTTCTTGATTCAGATAGATTATACCTTTTTAAACAACTTTCCAATTTACTTCAGTTATCAATTTTACTTCATTCTCTTGGTATCTTTTATTGAAGAAATAGCAATGAATTCCTGTGAGCAAGCTGCACACATTTGTAAGCCAATGAAAATGGGTATACAAGTTCACCCACCAATCAGCAGCTAGTTTCAAGCTCCAGAGCCTATCTAGATATGATTTTCAACAAAGGATATCAAGAGAATGAAGCAAATTAGATAATAGAAGTAAATTGGAAAGTTCTTTAAATTGTATAATCTAACAGAAGCAAGAAAGACAAATTTTGGGTTTGATGTCCCTTTAAGTGAATACTGTACTTATCTTTGCCTTTTACAATAATTGCTGTCTGCAAAACCTTATTGCATAATTTATCATTTAAAAAATAGATTTCTACATATATTAAAATATGTAGGGGACTTTTTCATTGTTTGTTTTTTGTGATCACTATGCTTAGTTTTTATTCTGCTTATTTAGATTCTATAAAAAGGCAAAAAAAAAAACAACCAGAAAATAAGCGATGGGGAACACAAAAAAATAAACAAATAATAAATAAAAGTAATAAGAAAAAATAAATTGTGATTAGTCAAATATTGAAATTTGATACCTAACCAGTAATACTACATAGATTACATTGTATTTTGTATATTGATTACATTTCTATTTTGCTTATGTTGGCTTAGTTTGTTTTTTTTCTAAACACACACAGGACAGAGATGGTGCAACACACCATTGTGGGTCTGATGTACTGATGGTCTATAAAAAAAAAGGTTAAATGGATAAAAATATGATTCATATGTGTTTACTAATTAATGTTGCTTTTCCCAGGAATAGGAATTGTGTAAAAAAATATTTCATTTTGAGAGAATAGTCATTCATATTCAATATCTATTTTTCAGTGAATTTAGCAAAACTCCTCAGATTGTGAGTTTTGTTGGAAACAGAGTGACAATCAGGAGAAGTGATGGCTCACTTGTACACACTAATATCTCACCTTATCCTGCAATTCTTTATGAACACATCAGTTCATCTAAATGGGAAGATGCAGTGAAACTTTGTCATTTTGTTAAGGTAAGTGTTGTATACTCTATCATGATAGTTTATTGATCTGATCCATTATTTATAGTTGTGCATTTTCTTGTGAGCTGCTTTAATTTGCCTCATCCCACATTTAAAGGGACGTTATCCATATGCTAAATCACACACATCTTTAAAAGGCTGACTATAAAATATCGCATTAGTGATATACAAGAAAGATGTTGCCTCAAAATTTCCTCCGTAGTCATAGCTTATGCTGTGACATTTTGCTCTTTGAAGATCTACTGTTTTTGGCTTTTATTGCTTGGATTTACTTAAAGGTGTATGATACTCAAATATGTTTTCTGTTTCAAAATGTTATTACAATTATTATTTTTGCTTGGATAAAATGTTAGCAGGTGATTATAATAATAATTATAAAACTCAAAACACTAGGGGGGCGGAGCCTATATCTGAAGCGGTAGGACGCATCTAAGTTTATCTAAGTTTAGCTCCTAACTTTAATGGTCTTTAAAAGACTTTATTTCCCGATATTCTTAAAAAATAAAGTATATTTATGCTTTGCAATAGCCGGAAGAGAATTGAAGTACAGATCCACATCAAGATTGCCGACCGCCCATGCTCTTTAGCTGAACCACGAAGTGATATCCATTACCTGCAAGGCTGACCATTTGTGCAGCCAGGGCTTTAACACTGCTTCAAAAATCTCTAAATGGGGTGATACTATTAGAGATGCACACAAGAAACGTATGAGAGGGGCTTAAGCCACATCTTTATTACATTTACACTTGGACAGAACAGATCCAGCACTAACTTGATACTTGGAGCCATCACCCGCCTGCTAGATAAGCACTACGCAAGGCTGTCGCATTTGTGGTCCACTGGATGACATAGTCTACTTGCACTGCAAAGGGGTAAGCAGCATACTATGGCCGGAGAGAAAGCCGGGAAAAATAAGGAGGAGATAGTACTCAAGTGTTTTTTACAGAACTAGCGATGTGCTCACCACATGACCAAGCTCCGGTTAAGTATAGTAACATCCACATTCCCCGGCAAACTACACAATTTAAGCATGCCGGAGCAGAAGGAGGGGGTGGTGGCGCTTTGGGGCCCCAGTGCTTACCAACTATCCCTGACAGTGAAAAGCAAGATACAGAATTCCCTACTGCGCAATCTACAGTGAGGAGCAGAGATGCTATGACGCAACGTGTGGAGAGTGCTACTGAAAGCAATGTTGTTACTTTTTTATGACACGATGAGTCCACGGATCATATCAATTACTAATGGGATATTCACCTCCTGGTCAGCAGGAGGCGGCATAGAGCAGCTAAATATCACCTCCCTTCACTCCCAACCCAGTCATTCTCTTTGCCTGCGTTAGTGTTAGGAAGTAGCAAAGTGAGGTGTTGGAATAGATTCTTCAATCAAGAGTTTGTTATTTTTAAAGTAGTGCAAGATTGTGCTGCTTTGTTCTTGGGTGTAGCCGTAGTCCATATCAGTCTCTTCAGTAGAGCTTTGGTGGCTTTAGAGTAATGGGAATTCATGGGACATAATTCTCACTGCGCCTCCCATATTTAATACTGCCCTACTTTTCTATAGTCTGAGGGATATGACTCAGTTTCTGCTTTTTCTACAGGTCGATGTGAGGAGGAGAACCTCTCAAACCTGTCACCGCCTTGCTGTCAGGCAGTATTATGAGGTACGTGCTTTTTATTTTTCTGGGGTCACAAGACAGAGCTCAGAACAAGAGGGGCACACACTTCTACCTTTTTATAGTACAAAGGAGCCTCATAGTAAGGGGGCACTTTATTTATTAAGCATTATCTCCCATGATATGTTTAAAAGATAAAAAAAATTCTGAGCCAACTTCTTCTAAGGGGGATGTTGTTCAGGATTCTAATGATGAACATTGTATGCCGCAACTTTCTCCTCAAGCGCTCCAAGTGTTACCACCCTCACAAGCAGTGCCCTGCGTCTCCTCTGTAACTACCACTGGAGTTACTTTAAAAGATATTGCATCTCTCATGTCTTCTACCATTTCTGATGCACTATCTGCTTTCTTTCATGTAATTAGCAAGAGTCCATGAGCTAGTGACGTATGGGATATACATTCCTACCAGGAGGGGCAAAGTTTCCCAAACCTCAAAATGCCTATAAATACACCCCTCACCACACCCACAAATCAGTTTTACAAACTTTGCCTCCCGTGGAGGTGGTGAAGTAAGTTTGTGCTAGATTCTACGTTGATATGCGCTTCGCAGCAGGCTGGAGCCCGGTTTTCCTCTCAGTGTGCAGTGAATGTCAGAGGGATGTGAAGAGAGTATTGCCTATTTGAATTCAATGGCCTCCTTCTACGGGATCTATTTCATAGGTTCTCTGTTATCGGTCGTAGAGATTCATCTCTTACCTCCCTTTTCAGATCGACGATATACTCTTATATACCATTACCTCTACTGATTCTCGTTTCAGTACTGGTTTGGCTTTCTACTACATGTAGATGAGTGTCCTGGGGTAAGTAAGCCTTATTTTCTGTGTGACACTCTAAGCTATGGTTGGGCACTTTTATATAAAGTTCTAAATATATGTGTTTAAACATTTATTTGCCTTGATTCAGGATGATCAATATTCCTTATTTCAGACAGTCAGTTTCATTATTTGGGATAATGCATATGAATAAAACATTTTTCTTACCTTAAAAATTGACTTTTTTCCCTGTGGGCTGTTAGGCTCGCGGGGGCTGAAAATGCTTCATTTTATTGCGTCATTCTTGGCGCAGACTTTTTTGGCGCAAAAAATTTCTTTGTCATTTCCGGCGTCATACTTGTCGCCGGAAGTTGTTCGTGTTTGCGTAATTTTTTTGACGTTTTGCGCCAAAAATGTCGGCGTCACCGGATGTGGCGTCATTCTTGGCGCCAAAAGCATTTTGGCGCCAATAATGTGGGCGGCTTTTTTGCCGCCAAAAAAATGTGGGCGTCATCATTGTCTCCACCTTTTTTCTCACATTATTTAAGTCTCATTTTTCATTTGCTTCTGGTTGTTAGAGGCTTGTTCATTGGCATTTTTTCCCATTCCTGAAACTGCCTTTTAAGGAATTTGATAGATTTTGCTTTATATGTTGTTTTTTCTCTTACATATTGCAATATGTCTCAGATTGACCCTGGATCAGAAGCTACTTCTGGAAAAACACTGCCTGATGCTGGTTCTACCAAAGTTAAGTGTATCTGCTGTAAACTTGTGGTAACTGTCCCTCCAGCTGTAATTTGTGATGAATGTCATGATAAGCTTGCTAATGCAGATAGTATTTCCATTAGTAATATTCCATTACCTGTTGCTGTTCCATCAACATCTAATACTCAGGATGTTCCTGTTAATATAAGAGATTTTGTTTCTAAATCTATTAGGAAGGCTATGTCTGTTATTCCTCCTTCCAGTAAACGTAAAAGGTCTTTTAAAACTTCACATTTTTCAGATGAATTTTTAAATGAACATCATCATTCTGATTTGTCGGTTTCTGATGATGATTTTTCTGGTTCAGAGGATTCTGTCTCAGATATTGACACTGATAAATCTTCATATTTATTTCAAATGGAATTTATTCGTTCTTTACTTAAAGAAGTTTTAATCGCATTAGAGATGGAGGAATCTAGTCCTGTTGATACTAAATCTACTAAGCATTTAAATTCAGTTTTTAAACCTCCTAGAGTTATTCCGGAAGTTTTTCATGTCCCTGATGCTATTTCTGAAGTAATTTCTAGGGAATGGAATAATCTGGGTAATTCATTTACTCCTTCTAAAAGGTTTAAGAAATTGTATCCTGTGACAGATTAGAGTTTTGGGACAAAATCCCTAAAGTTGATGGGGCCATCTTTACTCTCGCTAAACGTACTACTATTCCTATGGCAGATAGTACTTCCTTTAAGGATCCTTTAGATAGGAAAATTGATTCTTTTCTAAGGAAAGCTTATTTATGTTCAGGTAATCTTCTTAGGCCTGCTATTTCTTTGATGAGAAGGGAACCCCTAAGGGAACCGTGTGCGGGGTGCGCTGTGAAAAGTTAATACGTGGTATTGGTATAAAAACAAACCATAAAGTTCATGTGAGTTGGTAGTGCTGAGTCTAGCACTCAAAGATACTGGCGGCAAATGCTCCTCTGGTCTTCGGAAAGGAGATATCTGTAATTAGGAATAAAAGAGAGGGCGCCACATAGGGTGATATTGTTGGATCAAAGTTCAACAGGGTAATTATTATCGTCGCTTACCGGAGAACGATGCACCGTATTGTAACCGGTGCTGACAGGCGGGCTAACACTTTCAGTGGTTAGCACACTGGGTGGCCTCCGGCAGGTTATACACAGCTGGTACTCAGCGTTCACTTGATTGATGTGCGTTTGTCCGGCTGCAGCTAGCGAGTCAGACACTGTGATGGATCAGACAATTTCGAACCTTTGTCAGGGAGGAAGCACTGCAGTGGATCGAACACTTTGACACCTTAACCAGGAAGGCTCATAAGAGAACAAAGGACAACTTCCGTATATAAAATAAATGAATTTTATTCCATACAAACTGCTACGCGTTTCTAGACCTGCACCGGTCTTTTCATCAGGCATACAAACAATGGATACAAATTTCTTAAAATAACTATCTTATATACAATTAAAAACGGAAGTTGTCATGGTTTTCAGCAATCACCAATGGGCTGAAAAATAGATACTCTGTATCCCATTTGTGCTAATTAGGCTAAGTCACCTGTAAAAATCATTAACCCTTACATTATAAATCCTAAAAATCCCTAAAAATCCCATAAGTATAAATGTTTGAAAATAAAACAATTTCTACATCAGTTTAAAGCGTCCTATAACGATCTGCTACAATTCTCGCTAATGTGTTGGAATAAACCTACATGAACATTTTGCAATATAATGTGTGATTCGCATATCTAAATGAAAAATAAATAAAAGGTAAAACTGTTTTTAACAGGTTGGGATAATTTAAAGAGTCTCATCACAATTTGCTGCAATTAACCTTGAAATGTTGAAGTCAGCATCAATAAACATTTACAAAAAAAATGTGTGTAATTCGCATATCTAAATGCAAAATAGATAGTATATGGTTTTATTTTAACCGGGTTATCAAACATAAGTTAAATTAAAATTTAGAATTGTCAAACCACCACTGACTGAATGACTCATGTTTAATCACTTCAGGAGTGTTTTGTTTTAGTCTTATTCTGACACAGTAATAATAAAGGCATAACATAAAAAGAACTGAAGTATGTGTGAGTGTGTATAAAAAGTGTGATGTGTGTTATATCTGAATTAAAAATGTTATTCTAAACAAACAAATACAGTGATGTATGTGTGTGTATGTGTGAGTGAACTGTATACCCAGCTAAAATTGATTTTGTGAATGGTATATAAAAAAAGGTGATTACCAATATTGTAATATATAGATCGTGTACTATTAATTCATCATTCGATTTTGTATGCTACACTCAATCTTATAGTGTAATAAAATTAATAAATCGAATGTAGTGTGACCCCCAACTGTGGATGATAATACACAGAGGTTTTTTGAATGCAACTGCCATAGAATGAACAACCATGTTCATAAAATAACTAGTGTTTCATAAACAAACTCATACTTTTATTTTATTTTAATGTATATATATAATGAAACACATCTTTAGTGAATGGTTATATCATAGACCATTCCTTCTTCTGTTTGTTTTGTTATTTGGTTGAATTTAATACTATGGTGTCAAAACTTTTATGATCAAAGTCAGCGGATGAAAAACTCTTGTGTTTCATACTTTTATTAAGAAAATTAAATTTACATTGGTATTTACAAAATTATAAAATTGTAGTGTTTCCGATATGGCTATAAAGCCGTAATTGATCATACAGTGATAATGCCCAATAGGATTGTTATTAGTAAAATGATAATATTATTAATGTTTTACTTGTGTTGTTTTTTTGAAATGTATTATTGATATTTATAAAAAAATAAGAGTTAGTTTATGAATCTGTGAAATCAATTTCATATTATAGATACTGGGTATATGGACTGATTGTAGATGTTGATATCGTATTGATGTATTCAAGAGGACCCGTATATAAACGTTGTTAGGATTGATTCAGTGTACTGTGTGCGTGTTCAAGCAAACAAATTCCTAAGTTCAGTTATTAGTTGAATGCTGCTAAATCTAAGTTTGCATTTAAGCCATCAGGAAAAAGTGTTTTTAACTTAAAAATCCAAAAAGTCTCTCGTTGTCTGAGTTTGTTTGTTCTATTATAATCAACAGACCTGGGGATAAAATCTATGGGTGTGTATTTGAAAGTATATGGATTGCCTTGATGTTTGTTTAGGCAGTGATTTGGCACACTATGTTTTACTTTTGTTTTCTTACAGTTTTTACAATTACGTAGGTGTTCACCCCACCTTGTTTTGACTTTTCTACAGGTGCGGCCTACATATTGTAGGCCGCATATACACTCCAATAGGTAAACTACAAAGGAAGAATTACAGTTGTAAAAGCCCTGAATCGGATAAGTGTCACCAGTGGTGTGGGACCTGAAAGATTTACTGCCATGTTTGATGTATTGACAAGAGTTACAACTGGTTTTTCCACATTTGTATGTTCCTTGTAGACCAAATATGCCATTTTTGGTTTGTGTGTTGTTATTGGATCTGTGTTGTACATGTTTGACTATTTTACTTGGTGCTAGTTTACTTCTCAAGGTGGGTGCCCTCCTATAAACTATCTTGGGTCTGTCTTGTACAATGTTTTTTAAAACCGGATCCCTTTGAATGACGTGCCAATGTTTAAGTATTATCTGATTAATTTTTTGAAAACTGTTGTTGTATTGTGTAATGAACATAGTCTCCTCTTGGTTAGTTGAACTCTTAATTGTTCTTTTGTTTTTCTTGTTAACGGATAAAATTTCCTTTCTGTTTAATCTTTTCGTTCTTGTTAGTGCGTTATCTAAAATATGGACTGGGTAATTCCTTTCTATAAATCTATTATAAATAATCTGACTTTGCTCAAGGAAGATGTTATAATCCAAACAATTTCTCCTAATGCGTCTAAACTGACTATACGGTACGTTGTTAATCCAACTTCTGTGATGGTTGCTGTGGTATTCTAAATAGCTGTTACTGTCAACATCTTTAAAAAATGTTTTTGATGTGATAGACCAATTAGGACCCCAACTAAGTATCAAATCTAAATATTCTATTGAATCTGGTTGGATGTTAGCTGTGAACGTGATCCCCATGTTATTGTCGTTAAGTTGTGTTATAAAAGTTTCTGCTGCTTCTAAACTACCACTCCAAATAAGAATGAGATCGTCTATGTAACGGCCATAGAATACCAGGCTCTCCCCAAGGTTCGCTTGATGTATATGGATCTCCTCAAAAAAACCCATGAAGAGATTCGCGAAACTTGGGGCGAACCTGGTACCCATGGCCGTTCCCTTTGTCTGTAAATAATATCGATCCAGATATAAAAAATAATTATGTTGTAAAATGTATTTAATACATTCCAAAATGAATATTCTTTGGTCCTCAGGTAAAAAGGGATCCTGTTCTAAAAAATGAGATACTGCCAGTAATCCTAAATCGTGAGTGATATTTGAATAAAGTGAACTCACATCACATGTAATCCAAAGTTTTTTATCATTAGTGAGAGTAAGATTATGTAATAATTGTAAAAGATGAGTGCTGTCTCTAATGTACGAGGGAAGTGTGGTAACAAATTTTTGTAAAAATTTGTCAATATAAAAAGATAAATTGTAAGTCAAATTGCCAATCCCTGCTATGATAGGACGTCCAGGGGGGTTATTTTTATCCTTATGGATTTTTGGAAGATGATAGTAGTGTGCTATGCTGGGGTGCTCGGTTTTCAAAAATTCTCTTCTGCTATTTCTTTGGCTGATGTTGCGGCAGCTTCCACATTTTGGTTGGAGGCTTTGGCACAACAAGTGTCAGATCATAATACTCATAGCATTGTTAAACTTCTTTAACATGCTAATAACCTTATTTGTGATGCCATCTTTGATATCATTAGAGTTGATGTCAGGTATATGTCTTTAGCTATTTTAGCTAGAAGAGCTTTATGGCTTAAAACTTGGAATGCAGATATGTCTTCTAAGTCAACTTTGCTTTCCCTTTCTTTCCAAGGTAATAAACTGTTTGGTTCCCAGTTGGATTCTATTATTTCAACTGTTACTGGGGGGAAAGGAACTTTTTTACCTCAGGATAAAAAATCTAAAGGTAAATATAGGGCTGCTAATCGTTTTCGTTCCTTTCGTCAGAATAAGGAACAGAAGCCTGATCCTTCCCCTAAAGGAACAGTTTCTGTTTGGAAACCATCTCCAGTCTGGAATAAATCCAAGCCTTTCAGAAAGCAAAAGCCAGCTCCCAAGTCCACATGAAGGTGCGGCCCTCATTCCAGCACAGCTGGTAGGGGACAGATTACGATTTTTCAAAGACATTTGGATCAATTCGATTCACAGTCTTTGTATTCAAAACATTGTTTCACAAGGGTACAGAATAGGTTTCAAGGTAAGGCCTCCTGCAAGAAAATTTTTTCTTTCTCGCATTCCAATAAACCCAGTGAAGGCTCAAGCATTTCTGAAATGTGTTTCAGATCTAGAGTTGGCTGGAGTAATTGTGCCAGTAATTGTGCCAGTTCCAGTTCTGGAACAGGGTCTGGGGTTTTACTCCAATCTATTCATTGTACCAAAGAAGGAGAATTCCTTCAGACCAGTTTTGGATCTAAAAATATTGAATCGTTATGTAAGGATACCAACATTCAAAATGGTAACTATAAGGACTATTCTGCCTTTTGTTCAGCAAGGGCATTATATGTCCACAATAGATTTACAGGATGCATATCTGCATATTCCGATTCATCCAGATCTCTATCAGTTTCTGAGATTCTCTTTTCTAGACAAGCATTACCAGTTTGTGGCTCTGCCGTTCGGCCTAGCAACAGCTCCAAGGATTTTTTCAAAGGTTCTCGGTGCCCTTCTATCTGTAATCAGAGAACAGGGTATTGTGGTATTTCCTTATTTGGACGATATCTTGGTACTTGCTCAGTCTTCACATTTAGCAGAATTTCATATGAATTGACTTGTGTCATTTCTTCAAGAACATGGTTGGAGGATCAATTTACCAAAGAGTTCATTGATTCCTCAGACAAGGGTAACCTTTTTAGGTTTCCAAATAGATTCAGTGTCCATGACTTTGTCTCTGACGGACAAGAGACGTCTGAAATTGGTTTCAGCTTGTCGAAACCTTCAGTCTCAATCATTCCCTTCGGTAGCCTTATGCATGGAAATTCTAGGTCTTATGACTGCTGCATCGGACGCGATCCCCTTTGCTCGTTTTCACATGCAACCTCTTCAGTTTTGCATGCTGAACCAGTGGTGCAGTGATGCAAAGATATCACAGTTAATATCTTTAAATCCGATTGTACGACACTCTCTGACGTGGTGGACAGATCACCATCGTTTAGTTTAAGGGGCTTCTTTTGTTCTTCCAACCTGGACTGTGATCTCAACAGATGCAAGTCTGACAGGTTGGGGAGCTGTATGGGGGTCTATGACAGCGCAAGGGGTTTGGGAATCTCAGGAGGCGAGATTACCAATCAACATTTTGGAACTCACAGTCCTCTGGCTATGAAAGAAGTATCTCAGATACTTGCTTGGGCGGAATCCAGCTCCTGTCTAATTTCTGCGGTTCACATCCCAGGTATAGACAATTGGGAAGCGGATTATCTCAGTCGCCAGACGTTACATCCCGGGCGAATGGTCTCTTCACCCAGAGGTATTTCTTCAGATTGTTCAAATCTGGGGACTTCCAGAAATAGATCTGATGGCCTCTCATCTAAACAAGAAACTTCCCAGGTATCTGTCCAGCTCCAGGGATCCTCAGGCGGAGGCAGTGGATGCATTGTCACTTCCTTGGAAGTATCATCCTGCCTATATCTTTCCGCCCCTAGTTCTTCTTCCAAGAGTGATCTCCAAGATTCTAAAAGAGCGTTTGTTTGTTCTGCTGGTGGCTCCAGCATGTCCTCACAGGTTTTGGTATGCGGATCTTGTCCGGATGGCTACTTGCCAACCTTGGACTCTTCCATTAAGACCAGACCTTCTATCGCAAGGTCCTTTTTTTCCATCAGGATCTCAAATCATTACAATTGAATGCATGATTCTCAGTCATAGAGGTTTCTCTGACTCCGTAATTAATACTATGTTACAGGCTCGAAAATCTGTGTCTAGGAAGATATATTATCGAGTCTGGAAGACTTACATTTCTTGGTGCTCTTCTCATCAATTTTCCTGGCATTCTTTTAGAATTCCTAGAATTTTACAATTTCTTCAGGATGGTCTGGATAAAGGTTTGTCTGCAAGTTCTTTGAAAGGACAAATTTCTGCTCTTTCTGTGCTGTTTCACAGAAAGATTGCTAATCTTCCTGATATTCACTGTTTTGTACAGGCTTTGGTTCATATAAAACCTGTCATTAAGTCAATCTCTCCTCCTTGGAGTTTGAATTTGGTTCTGGGGGCTTTACAAGCTCCTCCGTTTGAACCTATGCATTCTTTGGATTTTAAATTACTTTCTTGGAAAGTGTTGTTCCTTTTGGCCATCTCTTCTGCTAGAAGAGTTTCAGAGTTATCTGCTCTTTCTTGTGAATCTCCTTTTCTGATTTTTCAACCGGATAAGGCGGTGTTGCAGACTTCATTTAAATTTTTACCTAAAGTTGTGAATTCTAACAACATTAGTAGAGAAATTGTTGTTCCTTCATTGTGTCCTAATCCTAAGAATTCAAAGGAGATATCTTTACATTCTTTGGATGTTGTTAGAGCTTTGAAATATTATGTTGAAGCTACTAAAGATTTTAGAAAGACTTCTAGTCTATTTGTTATCTTTTCTGGGTCCAGAAAAGGTCAGAAGGCCTCCGCCAATTCTTTGGCGTCTTGGTTAAAGTCTTTGATTCATCATGCTTATGTCGAGTCGGATAAAACTCCGCCTCAAAGGATTACAGCTCATTCTACTAGGTCAGTTTCTACTTCCTGGGCGTTTAGGAATGAAGCTTCGGTTGATCAGATTCGCAAAGCAGCAACTTGGTCTTCTTTGCATACTTTTACTAAATTCTACCATTTTGATGTATTTTCTTCTTCTGAAGCAGTTTTTGGTAGAAAAGTACTTCAGGCAGCTGTTTCAGTTTGATTCTTCTGCTTATAATTTCAGTTTTTTTCATTATAAGATTAAAACTTATTTTGGGGTGTGGATTATTTTTTCAGCGGAATTGGCTGTCTTTATTTTATCCCTCCCTCTCTAGTGACTCTTGCGTGGAAGTTCCACATCTTGGGTATTAATTATCCCATACGTCACTAGCTCATGGACTCTTGCTAATTACATGAAAGAAAACATAATTTATGTAAGAACCTACCTGATAAATTCATTTCTTTCATATTAGCAAGAGTCCATGAGGCCCACCCTTTTTTTGTGGTGGGTATGATTTTTTTGTATAAAGCACAATTATTCCAATTCCTTATTTTTATGCTTTCACACTTTTTTTCTTATCACCCCACTTCTTGGCTATTCGTTAAACTGATTTGTGGGTGTGGTGAGGGGTGTGTTTATAGGCATTTTGAGGTTTGGGAAACTTTGCCCCTCCTGGTAGGAATGTATATCCCATACGTCACTAGCTCATGGACTCTTGCTAATATGAAAGAAATGAATTTATCAGGTAAGTTCTTACATAAATTATGTTTTTTCCATGTTGCAGGGTAAACGTAAGAGGCAGACAAGTCATTCAGTTAGCGAGGTTTCTGATGCAATTGTGGTTTCGGAGTCTTCCTCTCAGATGCCTAAGGTGGAAGAAGCTGTGGTAGCATCTGACAGAGAAATTTCAGATTCTGAGGGGGTGCTCCCTCTCGCTGATACTGAGGTGGTATCTTTTAGATCCAAGCTGGAACACCTCCGTTCATTGCTTAAGGAGGTATTAGCTACTTTAGATGATAGCGACTCCACTGTTGTGGTTGTCCCTAAAAAATCCAGTAAGTTGAACAGATATTTCGAGGTTCCTTCCTCGACTGATGTTTTTCCGGTTCTTGACCGAGCTTCTGAGATTATTGCTAAGGAGTGGGAGAAACCGGGTATTCCTTTTTCTCCATCTCTTATTTTCAAGAAGATGTTTCCCTTAGCCGACTCTATCAAGCAAATTTGGCAAACAGTACCTAAGGTGGAAGGGGCTATTTCCACTTTAGCCAAGAGAACTACTATCCCCATAGAGGATAGTTGTGCTTTCAAAGATCCTATGGACAAGAAATTAGAGGGCCTACTCAAGAAGATGTACTTACACCAGGGTTTACAATGGCAACCTGCCGTTTGCATTGCTACCGTCACCAGTGCGGCTGCATATTGGTTTGATGCCTTGTCTGATGCTATCAGAACGGAGACATCCTTGGATGAGATTTAGGATAGGATACAGGCTCTCAAGTTAGCTAATTACTTTATCATGGACATTTCCCTTCAAATTATCAAGCTGGGAGCTAAGATATCAGGTTTTTCTATTTTGGCCCACAGAGTCTTATGGCTGATGCCTTGGTCTGCGGACGTCTCCTCTAAGTCCAAGCTTTTAGCTATTCCATATAAGGGAAAGACCTTATTTGGCCCTGGTCTATTGGAAATTATTTCTGACATCACTGGAGGTAAAGGTCATTTTCTCCCTCAGGATAAGAGAAATGAGACGAAGGGACGCCAGAGTAATTTTCGTTCCTTTCGTAATTTCAGGGGAAGTTCATCATCTTCCATTGTTAAACAGGATCAACCCAAGCCGGCGTGCAGAGCTAGCCAGCCTTGGAATAAGGGAAAACAGGCTAAGAAGCCTGCCGTTGAATCCAAGTCAGCATGAAGGTCATGCTCCCAATCCGGGACCGGATCTGGTAGGGGGCAGACTTTCCTTTTTTGTTCAAGCCTGGATTCGGGATGTTCAGGATCCCTGGGCATTAGAAATTGTGTCCACGGGATACCAGTTGGATTTCAAAAGTTTTCCTCCCAGGGGAAGGTTCCTACTTTCAAGATTGTCTGCAGACCAGACAAAAAGAGAGGCGTTCTTACATTGTGTAAGAGACCTCTCCGATCTGGGAGTGATTGCTCCCGTTCCGTTACGGGAACAGGGTCAGGGTTTTTACTCCAACCTATCTGTGGGTCCAAAAAAGGAGGGAACCTTCAGTCCCATTTTAGACCTCGAATCTAAACAAGTTCCTCAGGGTACCGTCCTTCAAGATAGAGACTATACGTTCCATTCTTCCTTTGAGCAAGGAGGGTCAATTTATGACAACAGTGGACTTAAAGGACGCGTACTTGCATGTTCCCATTCACAAGAACCATAACAAGTTCCTAAGATTCGCATTTCTGGACTTTCAGTTTGTGGCTCTACCTTTTGGTCTTGCCACTGCTCCCAGGGTGTTCACAAAGGTTCTGGGATCTCTGTTAGCAGTTCTTCGTTCTTGAGGTATTGCTGTGGCACCCTATCTGGATGACATTCTAGTCCAGGCACAGTCCTTTCATCTAGCGGAATCCCACACAAGCACGGTATTGTCTTTCCTTCACTCTCACGGGTGGAAGGTAAATTTACAAAAGAGCTCTCTTGTCCCAAGTACAAGGGTAACTTTCCTGGGAACCATAACAGATTCTCTGTAAATGAAGATCTTTCTGACAGAAGTCAGGAAATCAAAGATTATAGATACTTGCCGAGTCCTTCAGTCCACAGATACAGTGGCTCAGTGCATGAAAGTAGTCGGACTGATGGTGGTGGCAATGGACATCATTCCTTTTGCTCCGTTTCATCTCAGACCTCTGCAGTTAAGCATGCTCAAGCAATGGAACGGAGATTATACCAATTTGTCTCCTCAAATACTTCTGGAGCAGGATACAAGGGACTCTCTTCAATGGTGGTTGTCTCTGGATCATCTCTCCCAGGGAACCTGCTTTCGCAGTCCATCTTGGGCGATTGTGACAACAGACGCCAGCCTTCTGGGGTGGGGAGCAGTCTGGGGCTTTCTAAAGACTCAGGGCGTTTGGACTCGGTCAGAGTCTGTTCTTCCTATAAACATTCTGGAGCTGGACTTCCGGTTGGCGGCGTGCTAAGATGGCCACTGCTTTTTAGAGCTCCAAGCTAAATCTCAAATTTTTAGCATAACCGTGGCTAAATCTTTTGCCATCCATTTCTCCTTTGGCAGTTTAGGCGCCCAGGAACTTTTGTGGATCAGGACGCAGCTACTCTACAACGCATCAGAAAGGCAAGATGGCGCATCTTACTAACGACATTTCTATGCTTTTCTTACCCTTATTTGATAATCTACTATCATCACTGGAAAGCATACTGCAAGACATTCAGACCGATAAGGGACCAGTATCTAGCTCAGCAGTTGTGAAGCTGGCACAAAAGACTCCCGTGCTAAACGAAGCCGATTCTGTGACAAATATCAGCTGTAAACATTGAGATCCTCTATGCATTAGCAACGCTGAGATAGTTTCTTCTGAAACTCCCCAGGCTGACAACCTTACCACAGCTAACTCAAAGAATGCCCCCCAGGATTATAGGCAGTACAACGGGCTGAGATTCGATACTGCACAGTATTACACCCTGCCAATGGGAGAAACTTTTAAGGGTGTCCCCGTGGGTAACAGAGTAAAGATTCTGGATTGCTTCGTGGGAAGGAAGGGAGATCCGTCTCCTGTACAGATTAACCCGGACTCGAGAAACACGGGGCAAAGGCAGTTTTCAGCTCTCCAAGAGTACACTGGGGACTGCACTATCGGTAACAATCTGTCTACTACTCACAGAGCTGTTCG
The DNA here is from genome assembly GCF_027579735.1 of Bombina bombina. Taxonomy (NCBI): domain Eukaryota; kingdom Metazoa; phylum Chordata; class Amphibia; order Anura; family Bombinatoridae; genus Bombina; species Bombina bombina. The sequence goes on along the minus strand of NC_069502.1, from coordinate 344,440,552 downwards.
TCTTGACAGCGTCACTGGGTCTATGGAAGTCGGCCAAAGCACAGTGCTGTGCTTAGAACTCCTCCAGCTCACGGATCCTTGCTTGTTTTCCCTGAAAAGCTTTTGGCGAAACCTGGGTGTGCCATCGGCTTTGGACTTTATTCCACTGCTTCTGAGACTGCACTCGAAGTATTTACCTCTGCACGAATTGATGTACTCAGTTAGGCTTGCGCATCACACATCTTTGTTAATAAAAATGCCAAGCTTTCTTGAATTCCGCTTGTGTAGAACCCGCATAGGGGTTGGCTGAGTGGTATGTGTAGTCCTGTTCTTACCTACCTGTACTTTCATGCATGATGGGTTAGATAGTGTTTATGTTGTTAATAATAGTAACTTACCGTTATTGTATTCCTATGTGTTGTTCTTTCACATTTATATGCTATATAATATAATAGATTGGTGCTCCTTATAGCTACATCTCTGCAGCTACACATTTTCAGTAACTCTCTGCCTGCTGCTCCCTCACATGCAGAGCCTTGTCATATGCTGTGAAATGTCCTTTATTCCTGTATACACGTCAGACTGAAACCTTGCAATTACCCTCTGTACTTATGATGTGTGTTGCTGTTGTACATGTGGTTTATTATAGTTGTACTATTTCATTTTTGGTTCCCTAATTAACAAACTATGACGCAATACTCACTATGGGCAGAATTAGCCAGCCCATAAGTATCCCCGCAGATTAAACATTCAATATCTATATGTCATGCAACAGAAAACAGTTGCTAAGTCCTCATAAACTCTGTTACCCTGTTAAATTTTTACTATGGCTGTCTCATGTGCCGTATCCCCAGTATTGTGGCCCTCCGCACGCACTGTTAACCACTTGCAGCGTACTCCACACACGACAGTCGCAATTTACTTCTATGGTCTTTTGGCTTCACACATATTTTATAACAAACATACATTTAAGCTGCCAGTGTGAATGTCGCCAATATTGCCTTTTTTTAGACACATCTAGACAACTTAGCATACACTGACAGATTCTGTGCATGGTGGTACTCTATGGGATACAGGGAAATAAGTATTATTTGTTTTGCCTCTGTTTATCCTTACTGTTAGTTAGTTTTGGGTCATTCAACTAGACTTACTTAGTAATGGGTGACGTGTATGGATCATATCGGAATATCCCACATCCTGCTGTCTTGGTGGGTTTACACTATTGCAGATCTGACTCTCCATTTGAGTCTTCTCATTCGGCTGATACCCTCACGTGTTCATCCCACACATATAAACTGATGATGCTCAGAGATCCCGCTTCTCCTCACTGTCTATATACCTCATACGTGGGATAATATCTTATCCTTTGACAGCAACATATTTTAACACAGCCCATCTCTGCAAAACCGCCATTAGCATATATGAGAGTTGCACTTTGAGTTGTTGTTCTGTTTGTTTTGTTTTGTTTGTTTGTTATTTTATGTTATAAAATTGAGACATAATGATTCTTTCCCCATGGCCTAGAAGCGATTTACTATATCTATTCCTAATGGTGAAATCGTAGACAGAATCTATCTTTATGGATTCAGGCCTCTGGACATTTGGTATTGATGTGCTCTCGCAGATGTAATTTGTGTATCTATATGTCATGTACTTTCTCTTACGTTGCCCCTGTGATCTGCGAATCACATTAAGGTTTTATAAATCTTTATGGGGGAATTAATTGTATAACTGTATATTGCACTTATTCCATGTCTCTCAATAAAAAAAAAATAAAAAAAAATAAATAAAAAAAACATTCTGGAGCTGAGAGCGATCTACAATGCTCTTCTGACCTGGCCTCAGTTAGCTTCGGTCCGGTTTATCAGGATCAAGTCGGACAACATAACGTCAGTAGCTTACATCAATCATCAGGGAGGAACAAGGAGTTCCTTAGCGATGAGAGAGGTTTCCAAGATAATAGAGTGGGCGGAGACTCACTCTTGTTGTCTGTCGGCGATCCACATCCCAGGGGTGAACAACTGGGAGGCGGACTTCCTGAGCAGGCAGACCTTTCATCCAGGGGAGTGGGAACTCCATCCGGAAGTGTTTGCCAGCCTGATCTGCAAGTGGGGTCAACCGGAATTAGATCTTATGGCATTGCGTCAGAATTCCAAGCTCCCGAGATACGGATTGAGGTCCAGGGATCCCCAGGCGGATTTAATAGATGGCTTGGCGGTTCCTTGAACCTTCAGTCTAGCATACCTTTTCCCTCCATTTGCGGTTCTTCCTCAGGTGATTGCTTGAATCAAGCAGGAGAGGGCATAGGTGATACTCATTGCACCGGCCTGGCTTCGCAGGATTTGGTATGCAGATCTATTGTCATCTCAGCCACCTTGGAGTCTTCCGTTGAGGAAGGATCTTCTAATTCAAGGACCCTTCCTTCATCCAAATCTAGTTTCTCTGAAGCTGACTGCTTGGAGATTGAACGCTTAATTCTGTTTAAGCGGGGGTTTTCTGAATCAGTCATTGAGACCATGATCCAAGCTCATAAGCCTGTGACCAGAAGGATTTATTATAAGATATGGCGTAAATATCTATATTGGTGTGAATCCAAAGGTTACTCATGGAGTAGAGTTAGGATTCCTAGGATTTTGTCTTTTCTCAAAGAAGGATTGGAAAAAGGATTATTGACAAGTTCTTTGAAGTGTCAAATCTCTGCTTTATCTATTTTGTTGCATAAACGTCTGGCAGATGTTCCAGACATTCTTTTTGTCAGGCCTTAGTTAGAATTAGGCCTGTGTTCAAACCAGTTACTCCTCCTTGGAGTCTGAATCTAGTTCTTAATGTTCTCCAACGGCCTCCATTTGAGCCTATGCATTCTTTAGATGTTAAGTTGTTATTGTGGAAAGTTTTATTTCTTGTTGCTATTTCCTCTGCTTGTAGAGTCTCGGAACTCTCTGCATTGCAGTGTGAATCTCCTTATCTTATCTTTCATTTGGATAAGGTTGTTTTGCGTAGTAAGTTAGGATTTCTTCCTAAGGTTGTTTCTGATAGGAACATTAACCAGGAGATTGTTGTTCCTTCCTTGTATCCTAATCCTTCTTCTCAGAAGGAACGGCTTTTACATAATTTGGACGTGGTTCATGCTTTAAAGTATTACCTACAGGCGACTAAGGATTTTCGTCAGTCTTCCTCTTTGTTTGTGGTTTTCTCAGGGAAACACAGGGGTCAGAAAGCTATGGCTACTTCCCTTTCTTTTTGGCTGAAGAATATCATCCGATTTGCATATGAGACTGCTGGACAGCAACCTCCAGAGAGAGTTACGGCTCATTCCACGAGGGCTGTTGCTTCCTCTTGGGCATTCAAAAATGAAGCTTCTGTGGAACAGATTTGCAAGGCTGCTACTTGGTCCTCTCTTCACACTTTTTCTAAGTTTTACAAGTTTAATACTTTTGCCTCAGCTGAGGCCGCCTTTGGGAGAAAGGTTCTTCAAGCAGTGGTGCCTTCCGTTTAGGTTCCCTGTCTTGTCCCTCCCGTATCATCTGTGTACTCTAGCTTTGGTATTGGATCCCATTAGTAATTGAGATGATCCGTGGACTCATCGTGTCATAAAAAAGAAATCAAAATTTATGCTTAGAAATTAAGGAGCAAGAGGGACGCCTCATGTGTGCATCAGTATATCTAAATATATAAACATCTTGTTCCTTAATTTCTATACAGCTCTGGATTCATCTATGAGGAGGAGAGCAGCCAGATTCATTTCACCTGTTTAGGATTACCTTGCCACTTTGCTAAGGGTCAGCTGGGACACCTTAGTTTCCAGCCTGCACCTACTAGTACATAAGTGTACTTAAGTTGATTGTGAGTACCCATTTGGCTTACTATCATTTTGTCTTTTATATAGCATACTTATATGCACATGAGGCGCCCCTCTTGTTTTCTCTATCCTCTAAAATTTATGCTTACCTGATAAATTTATTTCTTTTTTGACACAACGAGTCCACGGCCCGCCCTGTTATTATTAGAGACAGGTTTTTGGGTTTGTAAACTTCAGACACCTCTGCACCTTATTACTTCCTTTCTCTCCTTGACTTTGGTCGAATGACTGGGTTAGGAGAGAAGGGAGGTGATATTTATCAGCTCTGCTGTGGTGCTCTTTGCCGCCTCCTGCTGACCAGGAGGTGATTATCCCATTAGTAATTGAGATGATCCGTGGACTCATCGTGTCAAAAAAGAAATACATTTATCAGGTAAGCATAAATTTAGTTTTTGCTAGGGACTGAGGTAAGTGATACCAATCTGAATACTCCTACCTCCATATGTAAACAGGAAGATAAGAAACATCTAGCCAGGAGAACACTAGCAGACATTTCTTCCTAAATCCAAGGAGAAACACATTTACAAGCAAAGCTCTCCTTACGCGGATTGATGATTTTAAGTGTGCAGAATTATTAGGCAAGTTGTATTTTTGAGGATTAATTTTATTATTGAAGAACAACCATGTTCTCAATGAACCCAAAAAACTCATTAATATCAAAGCTGAATAGTTTTGGAAGTAGTTTTCAGTTTGTTTTTAGTTATAGCTATTTTAGGGGGATATCTGTGTGTGCAGGTGACTATTACTGTGCATAATTATTAGGCAACTTAACAAAAAACAAATATATACCCATTTCAATTATTTATTTTTACCAGTGAAACCAATATAACATCTCAACATTCACAAATATACATTTCTGACATTCAAAAACAAAACAAAAACATATCAGTGACCAATATAGTCACCTTTCTTTGCAAGGACACTCAAAAGCCTGCCATCCATGGATTCTGTCAGTGTTTTCATCTGTTCACCATCAACATTGCGTGCAGCAGCAACCACAGCCTCCCAGACAACTTTCAGAGAGGTGTACTGTTTTCCCTCCTTGTAAATCTCACATTTGATGATGGACCACAGGTTCTCAATGGGGTTCAGATCAGGTGAACAAGGAGGCCATGTCATTAGATTTTCTTCTTTTATACCCTTTCTTGCCAGCCACGCTGTGGAGTACTTGGACGCGTGTGATGGAGCATTGTCCTGCATGACAATCATGTTTTTCTTGAAGGATGCAGACTTCTTCCTGTACCACTGCTTGAAGAAGGTGTCTTCCAGAAACTGGCAGTAGGACTGGGAGTTGAGCTTGACTCCATCCTCAACCCGAAAAGGCCCCACAAGCTCATCTTTGATGATACCAGCCCAAACCAGTACTCCACCTCCACCTTGCTGGCGTCTGAGTCAGACTGGAGCTCTCTGCCCTTTACCAATCCAGCCACGGGCCCATCCATCTGGCCCATCAAGACTCACTCTCATTTCATCAGTCCATAAAACCTTAGAAAAATCAGTCTTGAGATATTTCTTGGCCCAGTCTTGACGTTTCAGCTTGTGTGTCTTGTTCAGTGGTGGTCGTCTTTCAGCCTTTCTTACCTTGGCCATGTCTCTGAGTATTGCACACCTTGTGCTTTTGGGCACTCCAGTAATGTTGCAGCTCTGAAATATGGCCAAACTGGTGGCAAGTGGCATCTTGGCAGCTGCACGCTTGACTTTTCTCAGTTCATGGCAGTTATTTTGCGCCTTGGTTTTTCCACACGCTTCTTGCGACCCTGTTGACTATTTTGAATGAAACGCTTGATTGTTCGATGATCACGCTTCAGAAGCTTTGCAATTTTAAGAGTGCTGCATCCCTCTGCAAGATATCTCACTATTTTTGACTTTTCTGAGCCTGTCAAGTCCTTCTTTTGACCCATTTTGCCAAAGGAAAGGAAGTTGCCTAATAATTATGCACACCTGATATAGGGTGTTGATGTCATTAGACCACACCCCTTCTCATTACAGAGATGCACATCACCTAATATGCTTAATTGGTAGTAGGCTTTCGAGCCTATACAGCTTGGAGTAAGACAACATGCATAAAGAGGATGATGTGGTCAAAATACTCATTTGCCTAATAATTCTGCACACAGTGTATGTAGAACCTTCTGCCCTCTGCTAAAAACTGGAGTGGGGTAATTGTACTGTTCCCTCCAGGGTACTCTTATACTCCCCAGTACTTTATTATTGTTTACTTTTTCCCCATAGAATCCCTGAACGGTTATCTTGCTGTTGGTAGATATTCCTGAATGTTTTGTTACTTTGTCTACATACCTACTCTGAGTTTATTTGTTCTATATGTACTTAATCGTATTACCGCAATTTGTTATACTCACCAGGGGGGATTTCTTAAGATTAGTTATTGGGCCTAAAGTGGAGATATTTTGTCATTTTATATTGGTATTTGTTTTTCCATATCTGCACATTAGTGTTTTCTTTTATCTGCAATATATTATTTGTCTTTGTATTTGTTGGGGCGCAGTGCCGGGCCTAATGTCGGCTGCCGAGATAGCAGGTTTGGCCATGGATACAATAGAATCACAATAGAATATCACTATATGTAGTCACCTACAACAAAGTCTCACTCTTAACTTTTATTTTCCTAACACGGGGATTCCATACATTAGACCGCTCCCCTTATTGAGACATAGTCTCTTTTTGTGCGCCAAAACATTTTAGTAATCTATTAACCTTTTAGCACCTGCAGTGACCAATTTTCAATGCTGATTTCCTCCCTTCCCAACCTTTCTAAAACTATGGTTTGCAATCTAGTTAGATTGCTTGAAAACAGAACATTTGACAAGTGTATATATATTACACACCAATGTATTCTAAGAAGATTATACATATTTAGGGGATACAGCATATTATTCAATTCAATTAATCCCTTAAAAGTACAGATGACAGTCATTTATTTCATTTAAGTGGCAAGAGTCTATGAGCTAGTGACGTATGGGATATATATTCCTACCAGGAGGGGGCAAAGTTTCCCAAACCTCATAATGCCTATAAATACGCCTCCCACCTCACTCACACCTTAGTTTTACAAACTTTGCCTTCGTTGGAGGATGGTGAAGCAAGTCGTGCTTGATTTCTTCTGTGAAAGGCGCTTCTAAGCATTTTGAAGCCAAGTTCCTCTCAAAGTACAGTGTTTGTCTGAGGGATGTGAAGGGAGTATTTGCCTTATGATGCTATGTTTCTTTCATGTAACTGGCAAGAGTCCATGAGCTAGTGATGTATGAGCTAGTGACGTATGGGATATACAATCCTACCAGGAAGGGCAAAGTTTCCCAAACCTCAAAATGCCTATAAATACACTTCCCACCACACCCACAACTCAGTTTTACAAACTTTGCCTCCTATGGAGATGGTGAAGTAAGTTTGTGCTTGATTTCTTCTATGATAAGTGTTTCTAAGCATTCTGAAGCCCAATTCCTCTCAGAGTACAGTGTTTCTCAGAGGGATGTGAAAAGAGTATCGCCTATTGTTTTTTTATGGTTTTTCTCACGGAAAATCTGTTCAAGGGTTCTCTGTTATCGGTCGTAGGGATTCATCTCCTACCTCCCTTTTCAGATGACTATATACTCTTATACCATTACCTCTGCTGATAGTTTTCAGTACTGGTTTAGGTATCTGCTATATGTGGATAGGTGTCTTTCGGTAAGTATGTATCATTATTTAAGACACACTCAGCTATGGTTGGCGCTTTATGTATTTATATAAAGTTCTAAATATATGTAGTTACTTGCATTTGCCATGAGTCAGGTCTATGTGTATTTCCCTTTGCAGTCTGGTAGTTTCCTCATGGGAATCATGTTTTAGGAAGTTTGTCTTACCTGGGGTATAGTCTTTTCTCTTGTTAAGTGTATCCAGTCCACGGATCATCCATTACTTGTGGGATATTCTCCTTCCCAACAGGAAGTTGCAAGAGGATCACCCACAGCAGAGCTGCTATATAGCTCCTCCCCTCACTGCCATATCCAGTCATTCTCTTGCAACTCTCAACTAAGATGGAGGTCGTAAGAGGACTGTGGTGTTTTATACTTAGTTTATTTCTTCAATCAAAAGTTTGTTATTTTTAAATGATACCGGAGTGTACTGTTTATCTCAGGCAGTATTTAGAAGAAGAATCTGCCTGCGTTTTCTATGATCTTAGCAGAAGTAACTAAGATCCTTTGCTGTTCTCACATATTCTGAGGAGTAAGGTAACTTCAGAGGGGGAATAGCGTGCAGGTTTTCCTGTAATAAGGTATGTGCAGTTAAAATATTTTTCTAGGGATGGAATTTGCTAGAAAATGCTGCTGATACCGAAGTAATGTAAGTAAAGCCTTAAATGCAGTGATAGCGACTGGTATCAGGCTTATTAATAGAGATACATACTCTTATAAAAGTGTATTTTAAAAGGTTTGCTGGCATGTTTAATCGTTTTTTACATATGTTTGGTGATAAAACTTATTGGGGCCTAGTTTTTTCCACATGGCTGGCTTGAATTTTGCCTAGAAACAGTTCCCACAGTTGTAATATGAGTGGGAGGGGCCTATTTTGGCGTTTTTTTGCACAGCAAAAATTACAGACACAGACATCCAGCTTCTTCCTGCATGATCCAGGACTTCTCTGAAGGGCTCAAAAGGCTTCAAAAGTCATATTGAGGGAGGTAAAAAGCCACAGTAGAGCTGTGGCAGTTGTTGTGACTGTTTAAAAAACGTTTTTGTAATTTGTTATTCCGTTTTTGGTATTAAGGGGTTAATCATCCATTTGCAAGTGGGTGCAATGCTCTTCTAACTTATTACATACACTGTAAAAATTTCGTTAGTGTAACTGCATTTTTTCACTGTTATTTCAAAATTTGGGAAAATTTGTGTTTCTTAAAGGCGCAGTAACGTTTTTTATATTGCTTGTAAACTTGTTTTAAAGTGTTTTCCAAGCTTGCTAGTCCCATTGCTAGTCTGTTTAAACATGTCTGACACAGAGGAACCTACTTGTTCATTATGTTTGAAAGCCATGGTGGAGCCCCATAGGAGAATGTGTACTAAATGTATTGATTTCACATTAAACAGTAAAGATCAGTCTTTATCTATAAAAGAATTATCACCAGAGGGTTCTGTCGAGGGGGAAGTTATGCCGACTAACTCTCCCCACGTGTCAGACCCTTCGCCTCCCGCTCAGGGGACGCACGCTAATATGACGCCAATTACATCAGGGACGCCCATAGCGATTACCTTGCAGGACATGGCTGCAATCATGAATAATACCCTGTCAGAGGTATTATCTAGATTGCCTGAATTAAGAGGCAAGCGCGATAGCTCTGGGGTTAGGAGAGATACAGAGCGCGCAAATGCTGTTAGAGCCATGTCTGATACTGCGTCACAGTATGCAGAACATGAGGACGGAGAGCTTCAGTCTGTGGGTGACATCGCTGACTCGGGGAAACCTGATTCAGAGATTTCTAATTTTAAATTTAAGCTTGAGAACCTCCGTGTATTGCTTGGGGAGGTATTAGCTGCTCTGAATGACTGTAACACAGTTGCAATTCCAGAGAAATTGTGTAGGCTGGATAGATACTATGCGGTGCCGGTGTGTACTGACGTTTTTCCTATACCTAAAAGGCTTACAGAAATTATTAGCAAGGAGTGGGATAGACCCGGTGTGCCCTTTTCCCCACCTCCTATATTTAGAAAAATGTTTCCAATAGACGCCACTACACGGGACTTATGGCAGACGGTCCCTAAGGTGGAGGGAGCAGTTTCTACTTTAGCAAAGCGTACCACTATCCTGGTTGAGGACAGTTGTGCTTTTTCAGATCCAATGGATAAAAAATTTGAAGGTTACCTTAAGAAAATGTTTATTCAACAAGGTTTTATTTTACAGCCCCTTGCATGCATTGCGCCTTTCACTGCTGCGGCGGCATTCTGGTTTGAGGCCCTGGAAGAGGCCATCCAGACAGCTCCATTGAATGAAATTATTGACAAGCTTAGAACGCTTAAGCTAGCTAACTCATTTGTTTCTGATGCCATTGTTCATTTGACTAAACTAACGGCTAACAATTCCGGATTCGCCATCCAGGCGCGTAGGGCGCTATGGCTTAAATCCTGGTCAGCTGACGTGACTTCAAAGTCTAAATTACTCAACATTCCTTTCAAGGGGCAGACCTTATTCGGGCCTGGCTTGAAGGAAATTATTGCTGACATTACTGGAGGCAAGAGTCATACCCTTCCTCAGGACAGGGCCAAATCAAAGGCCAAACAGTCTAATTTTCGTGCCTTTTGAAATTTCAAGGCAGGAGCAGCATCAACTTCCTCCGCTTCAAAACAAGAGGGAACTGTTGCTCATTCCAGACAGGCCTGGAAACCTAACCAGTCCTGGAACAAGGGCAAGCAGGCCAGAAAGCCTGCTGCTGCCCTCAAGACAGCATGAAGGAACGGCCCCCTATCCGGAAACGGATCTAGTGGGGGGCAGACTTTCTCTCTTCGCCCAGGCGTGGGCAAGAGATGTTCAGGATCCCTGGGCATTGGAGATCATATCTCAGGGATATCTTCTGGACTTCAAAGCTTCTCCTCCACAAGGGAGATTTCATCTTTCAAGGTTATCAGCAAACCAGATAAAGAAAGAGGCATTCCTAAGCTGTGTGCAAGACCTCCTAGTAATGGGAGTGATCCATCCAGTTCCGCGGACGGAACAAGGACAGGGATTTTATTCAAATCTGTTTGTGGTTCCCAAGAAAGAGGGAACCTTCAGACCAATCTTGGATCTAAAGATCTTAAACAAATTCCTCAGAGTTCCATCATTCAAAACGGAAACTATTCGGACCATCCTACCCATGATCCAAGAGGGTCAGTACACGACCACAGTGGACTTAAAGGATGCCTACCTTCACATACCGATTCACAAAGATCATCATCGGTTCCTAAGGTTTGCCTTTCTAGACAGGCATTACCAATTTGTAGCTCTTCCCTTCGGGTTGGCCACTGCCCCGAGAATTTTTACAAAGGTTCTGGGCTCACTTCTGGTGGTTCTAAGACCGCGAGGCATAGCGGTGGCTCCGTATCTAGACGACATCCTGATACAGGCGTCAAGCTTTCAAATTGCCAAGTCTCATACAGAGATAGTTCTGGCATTTCTGAGGTCGCATTGGTGGAAAGTGAACGTGGAAAAGAGTTCTCTATCGCCACTCACAAGAGTCTCCTTCCTAGGGACTCTTATAGATTCTGTAGAGATGAAAATTTACCTGACGGAGTCCAGGTTATCAAAACTTCTAAATGCTTGCCGTGTCCTTCATTCCATTCCACGCCCGTCAGTGGCTCAGTGCATGGAAGTAATCGGCTTAATGGTAGCGGCAATGGACATAGTGCCATTTGCGTGCTTGCATCTCAGACCGCTGCAATTATGCATGCTAAGTCAGTGGAATGGGGATTACTCAGATTTGTCCCCTCTACTAAATCTGGATCAAGAGACCAGAGATTCTCTTCTCTGGTGGCTTTCTCGGGTCCATCTGTCCAAGGGTATGACCTTTCGCAGGCCAGGTTGGACGATTGTAACAACAGATGCCAGCCTTCTAGGCTCAGGGATCGTGGACTCAGGAGGAGAAACTCCTCCCAATAAATATTCTGGAGTTAAGAGCAATATTCAATGCTCTTCTAGCTTGGCCTCAGTTAGCAACACTGAGGTTCATCAGATTTCAGTCGGACAACATCACGACTGTGGCTTACATCAACCATCAAGGGGGAACCAGGAGTTCCCTAGCGATGTTAGAAGTCTCAAAGATAATTCGCTGGGCAGAGTCTCACTCTTGCCACCTGTCAGCTATCCACATCCCAGGCGTAGAGAACTGGGAGGCGGATTTTCTAAGTCGTCAGACTTTTCATCCGGGAGAGTGGGAACTCCATCCAGAGGTGTTTGCTCAACTGGTCCATCGTTGGGGGCAAACCAGAACTGGATCTCATGTCGTCTCGCCAGAACTATCAGCGTTGCTCCCGGGTCCCTGGACCTGGATCCGTAACAAGGAAGCTTGGCGTTCTGGCGAGACGCCATGAGATCCAGTTCTGGTTTGCCCCAACGATGGACCAGTTTTCTCTTTAAAATCTTGCGGACCAATTAGGCTCGCGAGGGCCCTAAATGCTGTTGTTTATTGTGTCATTCTTGGCGCGAGAATCTTTTGGCACGAATGTGCATCTATAATGACGCAAGTTTGTCATTTCCTGCATCTTAGTTGACGCCAGGTTGTTTGGTGCGAAATTTTTATGACGCTAGTTGCGTCATTTCCGGATGTTTGTTGGCGCCAAAAAAAGTTTAACTTTTTTTTTCAACCTTTTGCGTCGTGCGTCATGCTTGCCGCCAAAAAATTTAGTTTTATTTTACCTCACTTCCTATATGCTCCTTGCCTTCTTTATGCATTTTTTCCCATTCCTGAAACTGCTATATGTGGAAATAAGATATTTTTGTTTAAATTTTATTTTTTCTTTTACATTTTACAAGATGTCTCGATATGATCCTTTCTCAGAAGCTGCTGTAGGAACCATGCTGCCTGAACACAGTTCTACCAAAGCTAAGTGTATCTGTTGTAAGCTAGTGGAGATTATATCTCCAGCTGTAGTATTTAACAGTTGTCATGATAAGCTTTTGCATGCAGAAAAGGTTTCTATTAGTGCTAGTACAGTATCTGTTGTTCCCTCAACATCTAAAGTACATAATATCCCTGTTGATATGATAAAATATATTGCTGATGCGATACAGAAGGCTATGTCTGCTATTCCGCCTTCAAATAAACGTAAAAGGTCTTTTAAAACTTCTCATACTACTGATGGAATTTGTAATGACCGACAACATACTGATATTTCCACCTCTGATGAGGATCTCTCTGACTCAGAAGATCCTACTTCAGACATTAACACTGATAAAACATCTTATCTTTTTAAGGTTGAGTATATTCGTTCCTTGTTAAAAGAAGTGTTGTTAACTTTGAATATTGAGGAGTCCGGTCCACTTGATAATAAATCCAGTAAACATTTAAATTCTGTCTATAAACCTCCTGCGACTACTCCTAAGGTTTTCCCTGTTTCTGATGCTATTTCTGATGTGATTGCTAAGAAATGGTCTAAGCTTGGTACTTCTTTGTTCCTTCTTCAATCTTTAAAAAGTTGTATCCTTTGCCAGTGGCTAAATAAGAGTTTTAGGGAAAAGTCCCTAAGGTTGATGGGGCTATTTCTACTCTTGTTAAGCGTACTACTATTCCTATGGAAGATTGTACGCCTTTTAAGGATCCTTTAGATAGGAATATTGAATCTTATCTAAGGAAAGCTTATTTACATTCTGGCTGTTTTCTCAGACCTGCCATTTCTATGGCTGATGTTGCGGCTGCATCAACTTTTTGGTTGGATAGCTTAGCAGAACGGGAAAAAGATTCTTATTTGTGTAGCATTGTTCGCTTGCTTCAACATGCTAATCATTTTATCTGTGATGCTATTTTTGATATCATCAAGATTGATGTTAAATCTATGTTTTTGGCTATTTTAGCTAGAAGAGCTTTATGGCTCAAATCATGGAATGCTTACATGGTATCTAGGTTGCTATCTCTCTCATTCCAGGGTAATAATTTATTTGGCTCCCAGATGGATTCTATTATTTCCACTATTACTGGGGGGAAGGGAGTTTTTTTGCCCCAAGATAAAAAGTCTAAGGGTAAATCTAAAGATTCTAATCGGTTTCGTTCCTTTAGTCAGAATAGAGAACACAAAACCACTCCTTCCCCTAAGGACTTGGGCTCCAATTGGAAGACATCTTCGAGTTGGAATAAATCCAAGCCTTATAAGAAACCAAAGCCAGACCCCAAGACTATATGAAGGTGCAGCCCGCAATCCAGTTCTACCGGTGGGGGGCAGATTGAAATTATTTCAAGACGTTTTGGCAGGTTCCGTTCAGAATCATTGGATTCAGAATATTGTCTCTCAGGGGTATTGAATAGGTTTCAGAATAAGACCTCCTGTGAGAAGATTTTTTTTCTCTCTCACGTTCCAACAAATCCTGTGTAAACTCAGGCCGATCTGGAGCTTTCAGGCGTAATTGTACCAGTTCCACTTCTGGAACAGGGTCTGGGTTTTTATTCAAATCTATTCATTATCCCGAAGAAGGAAAATTCATTCAGACCAGTTCTGGATCTGAAGTTTTTTAATCAATTTGTAAGGGTCTCAACTTTCAAGATGGTGACTATAAGGACTATTCTGCCTTTTGTTCAGCAAGGTCATTACATGTCCTTAATGGACTTACAGGATGCATATCTTCACATTCCGATTCATCCAGACCACTATCGGTTTCTTAGTTTCTCTCTTCTAGACAAGCATTACCAATTTGTTGCTCTTCCATTTGGCCTAACAGCTCTAAGAATCTTTTCAAAGGTTCTCGGTGCCCTTCTATCTGTAATCAGAGAGCAAGGTATTGGGGTATTTCCTTATTTGGACGATATCTTGGTACTAGCTCAATCTTTTTATTTAGCAGAATCTCACACAAATCAACTTGTGTTGTTTCTTTAAAGACATGGTTGGAAGATCAATTTACCAAAGAGTTTCTTGGTTCCTCAGACAAGGGTCACCTTTATAAGTTTCCAGATAGATTCAGTGTCCATGACTCTGTCCTTAACAGACAAGAGACGTTTGAAGTTGGTTTCAACCTGTCTAAACCTTCAGTCTCGATCATTCCCTTCAGTGGCTATGTGCATGGAAATTTTAGGTCTCATGACTGCAGCATCGGACGCGATCCCTTTTGCTCGTTTTCATATGAGACCTCTGCAGCTTGCATGCTGAATCAATGGTGCAGGGATTATACTCGGGTATCACAATTGATATTCTTAAATACCAACACTCAACTCTCTCTGACTTGGTGGTTAGACCATCATCGGATTATTCAAGGGGCCTTTTTTTTTCTTCAGACAGACAATATCACAACTGTGGCATATGTAAATCATCAGGGTGGGACTCTCAGTCCTTTAGCGATGAAAGAAGTATCTTGAATACTTTCTTGGGCGGAATCCAACTCCTGTCTAATTTCTGAAATACATATCCCAGGTGTAGACAATTGGGAAGTGGATTAATTCAGCCGTCAGTCTTTACATCCAGGGGAGTGGTTTCTCCATCCAGATGTATTTTGTCAGATTGTTTAGATGTGGGGTCTTCCTGAAATAGATCTGATGGCTTCCTATTTAAACAAGAAGCTTCCCAGGTACCTTTCCAGGTCCAGGGATCCTCAGGCAGAGATAGTGGATGCGTTAGTTCCTTGGGTTTTACCAACCTGCTTACAATTTTTCCACCTCTAGTTCTTCTTCCAAGGATGATCTCCAAGATTATAATGGAACAATCGCATTTGTTTCTGATAGCACCAGCATGGCCTCAAAGGTTTTGCTATGTGGATCTTGTCTGGATGTCCAGTTGCCAACCTTGGCAACTTCCTTTAAGGCCAGTCCTTCTGTCTCAAGGGCCATTTTTCCATCAGAATCTCAAATCGCTAAATTTGAAGGTATGGAAATTGAATGCTAAGTGCTTAGTCATAGAGGTTTCTCTGATTCGGTGATTAATACTATGCTACAGGCTCATAAGTCTGTTTCAAGGAAGATTTATTATTGTATTTGGAAAGCATATTTTTCATGGTGTTTTTCTCATAAATTCTCTTGGCATTCTTTTAGAATTCCTAGAATTTTACAGTTTCTTCAGGATGCTTTAAATAAAGGTTTGTCTGCAAGTACTTTGAAGGGACAAATCTCTGCTCTTTCTGTTTTATTTCATAAGAAAGATTGCTAATCTTCCTGACATTCACTGTTTTGTTCAGGCTTTGGTTCGTATCAAGCCTGTTATTAAATCAATCTCTCCTCCTTGGAGTCTTAATTTGGTTTTGAAGGCTTTGCAGGCTCCTCCTTTTGAGCCTATGCATTCTTTGGATATTAAACTACTTTCTTAGAAAGTGTTGTTCCTTTTGGCTATCTCTTCTGCTAGAAGAGTTTCTGAATTGTCTGCTCTCTTGCCAGTCTCCTTTTCTGATTTTCCATCAGGATAAAGCTGTTTTGCGGACTTCGTTTAAATTTCTTCCTAAGGTTTTGAATTCTAACAATATTAGTAGGACAATAGTTGTTCCCTCTTTGTGTCCTAATCCTAAGAATGCTCTTGAAAGATCTTTACATTCTTTAGATGCTGTAAGAGCTTTGAAATACTATTTCTTTGGCATTTTGGTTAAAGCTTTCGATTTACAAGGCTTATTTGGAGGCGAGACAGTCTCCGCCTCAGAGAATTACAGCTCATTCTACTAGATCAGTCGCCTCTTCTTGGGCTTTTAAGAATGAAGCTTCAGTTGATCAGATTTGCAAAACAGCAACTTGGTCTTCTTTGCATACATTTACAAAATTTTACCATTTTGATGTATTTGCTTCTTCAAAAGCAGTCTTTGGTAGAAAAGTTCTTCAGGCAGCTGTCTCAGTTTGATTCTTCAACTTATGATTTAAGTTTTTTATGAAAGACTTATTTTTTTGTTTGTATTTAATTTTCTCAGTGGAAATAGCTGTTATAATTTTATCCCTCCCTCTCTAGTGACTCTTGTGGACTTTCACATCTTGGGTATTTCTATTCCATACGTCACTAGCTCATGGATTCTTGCCAATTACATGAAAGAAAACATAATTTATGTAAGAACTTACCTGATATTCATTTCTTTCATATTGGCAAGAGTCCATGAGGCCCACCCTTTTTATGGTGGTTATGATTTTTTGTATAAAAGCACAATTATTTTTCTAGTTCATATTTTTGTATGCTTTTTTACTCATTTTTATCACCTCACTTCTTGGCTATCCGTTAAACTGAGTTGTGGGAGGTATATGTATAGGCATTTTGAGGTTTGGGAAACTTTGCCCCTCCTGGTAGGATTGTATATCCCATACGTCACTAGCTCATGGATTCTTGCCAATATGAAAGAAATTAATTTATCAGGTATGTTCTTACATAAATTATGTTTTTTCACCTGTGGTAAATCTATTCTAAGGCTCTGTAAATTCGGTTGTGGGGATTCATCTGCCACCTCCTTTTACAGATCGACATTATCCTCCTCTACCATTACCTCTGCTGATATGTTTCAGTACTGGTTTGGCTCTCTGCTATATGTGGATGGATGTCTTCAGCTAAATACAGGTGAAACTCGAAAAATAAGAATATCGTGCAAAAGTTAATTTATTTCACTATTGCAACTTAAAAGGTGAAACTAATATATGAGATAGACTCATTACATGCAAAGCAAGATAGTTCAAGCCGTGATTTGGCATAATTGTGACGATTATGGCTTACAGCTCATGAGAACCCCAAATCCACAATGTCAGAAAATTAGAATATTACATGCAATCAATAAAACAAGGATTGTACATACCTGTAGAACAATATCGGACCTCTGAAAAGTATAAGCATGCATACTGTATGTACTCAGTACTTGGTTTGGGCCCCTTTTGCAGCAATTACTGCCTCAATGCGGCGTGGCATGGAAGCTATCTGCCTGTGGCACTGCTGAGATGTAATGGAAGGCCAGGATGCTTCAATAGCGGCCTTCAGCTCTTCTGCATTGTTCGGTCTCATGTCTCTCATCTTTCTCTTGGCAATGCCCCATAGATTTTCTATGGGGTTCAGGTCAGGCGAGTTTGCTGGCCAATCAAGCACAGTAATCCCACGGTCATTGAACCAGGTTTTGGTGCTTTTGGCAGTGTGGGCAGGTGCCAAGTGCTGCTGGAAAATGAAGTCAGCATCCCCATAGAGCTTGTCTGCGGAAGGAAGCATGAAGTGCTCCAAAATCTCCTGGTAGATGGCTGCATTGACCCTGGACTTAATGAAGCACAGTGGACCAACACCAGCAGATGACATGGCTCCCCAAATCAACACAGACTGCAGAAACTTCACACTGGACTTCAAGCATCTTGCATTGTGTGCCTCTCCATTCTTCCTCCATACTCTGTGACCTTGGTTTCCAAAGGAGATGCAAAATTTGCTCTCATCAGAAAAGAGGACTTTGGACCACTGAGCAACAGACCAGGTCTGTTTTTCTTTAAGCACAGGTAAGACGCTTCTGACAATGTTTGTTGTTCAGGAGTGGCTTGACAAGAGGAATACGACATTTGAAGCCCATGTCCAGGATCCGTCTGTGTGTGGTGGCTCTTGGGAAAGTCCCCAACACTTTTGAATGGCCTTTTCCTGACAATCCTCTCCAGGCTGCGGTCATCCCTGCTACTTGTGCACCTTTTTCTTCCACACTTTTCCCTTCCACATAACTTTCTATTAATGTGCTTTGATACAACACTTTGGGAACATCCAACTTCTTTTGCAATTACCTTTTGAGGCTTTCCCTCCTTATGGAGGTTGTCAATGATGGTTTTCTGTACAACTGTCAGGTCAGCAGTCATTCCCATGATTGTGATTCCTACTGAACCAGACTGAGAGACCATTTAAAGGCTCAGGAACCATTTGCAGGTGTTATGGCTTAATTAGCTGATTAGATTGGAACACTTTGAGCCTAGAATATTGCACCTTTTCACAATATTCTAATTTTCTGAGATTGTGGATTTGGGGTTTTCATGAGCTGTAAGCCATAATCATCACAATTATGACAAATCATGGCTTGAACTATCTTGCTTTGCATGTAAATGAGTCTATCTCATATATTAGTTTTACCTTTTAAGTTGCATTAGTGAAATAAATTAACTTTTGCACGATATTCTAATTTTTCGAGTTTCACCTGTATATATCTTTTTTTAAGACACTCTCAGCTATGTTTGGCACTTTATATTTTTAAAGTTTTTAAATATATATATTGCATATATTTGCCATGAGTCAGGTCTATGTTTATTTCTTTTTGCAGTCTAACAGTTTCAGCATGGAAAATGATGTTTGGCAGAAATTTATTATAATTTTTTTCTTACCTGACTTTCCAGCTAGTTGTAACTTCGATCTTGTTTTTTCAAATTTTCGCGAGCAAATTAGGCTTGTGAGGGCGCAAAATGTTTCTTTTTATTGCGTCATTCCTGGCACAAATTTTTTTGACACAAAGGTTGCGTTTTTTTGTGATGCGAGTCACGTCATTTCTTGCTTCTTTGTTAACATGAATTTTTCTCAGCATTTGCGTCATCTTTGTTGGCGTAATTTTTGGCGCCAAAAATTGTGTTATATTAAGTCTCTAACCTATTTTGCTCTCTGCTTTCATTTGTTACAGAGGGCTATGATATTTGCTTTTGTTTTTCATATAAGCATTTTTTTCCCATTCCTGAAACTGCTAGTTTGAGGAAATTGGATATTTTGTTTAAATGTTATTTTTTCTTTACATTTTGCAACTGATCCTGCCTCTGATGTTACTGTAGAAACTATACTGATAATGTTTCTGTAGTACATATACATCTAGTGTTTTACCTTTACAGTCTAATGTACATGATATTACTGTTGATATAAAGGTTTATATTGCAAACGATTTAGAGAAGGCTATGACTGCTATTATGCCTTCAAATTAACGTAAATGTTCTCTCCTAACTTCTGATTTATCTATGAAGTTTGTATTGACCGACAGCATACTGTAGTATTTATGCTGATGTTGTTTTCTCTGACTCAGAGGATCCTATTTCATAGATTAATTTTGATAAATCAAACTTTTCAATTGAATGTATTCATTCTTTATTAAGGAAGCATTGTTTACTTTGAGTATTGAGGAATCTAGTCCTCTTGATAAGAAGAATAACAAATGTTTGAATTCTGTTTTTTTAAGCTTCTGAGGTAACTCTTGAAGTTTTTCTTATTTCAGATTCTGTTTATCATATGTTTAGTAAGGATTCTAAATGTAGTGCTTCTTTTTACCTTTCTTCTAGGTTTTAAAAGCTATATCCTTTTCCTATGGCTATTTTAGTGTTTTTAGGTTAAGTCCCTTAAGGTGGGGTTATTTTTTCTCTTGCTGAATGTAATTCTATCCTATAGAAGATATTTCTTCTTTTAGGGATCCTTTAGATTGGAAGTTTTTTTCCTATCTTAAGAGAAGCATATTTACATATTGGCCATATTTTTAAACTCCCATTTCTATGGCTGATGTTGCTGCTTTTTCAACTTTTTGGTTGGACAGTTTAGTTATCAGATCTTGATTTTTCTAAGCATTGTTCTTTTACTTCAACATGCTAATCATTTCATTTACGATGTTGTATTTGATGTCATTTTATCTGATATTACATCTTTGTTTTAGACATTTTTACAAGACAAGTTTTATGGCTTAAATCTCTGATATGGTGTTTATATTTAGATTACTATCTTATTATTTTCGGATAGTATTTTTTAAAGGTTTTCTATTGGATTTTATTATCTCCTCTATTACTGGGGGAAAGGGAGTCTTTTCTGTCCCAAGTTTAGAAATCTAAGGGTAATTTTTTAAACTTCTAATTGTTTTTTCATTCCCCTAAGGCTTCTGGCTCTGATTTAGATTTTTTTCTGAATTTGAATAATTCCAAGCCTTATAATTAAACTAATTTCAGCCCTAAGACTGCATGAAGGTGTAGTCTTTTATCCAGTTCTACTGGTGGTGGTGGTGGTGGTGGTGGGTTGATTCTTTTTCATGTTATAACAAATTCTGTGAAAGTTTAGGTTTTTCTGAAATGTGTTTCAGATTTATAGTTTTCAAGGGTGATGGTTCCAGTTCCTCTGCAGGAACAGAGTTTGGGTTTCTATTAAAATCTATTCTTTGTCCTAATAAAAAAAAAATTGGTTCAGACCAATTCTGGATCTGAAATTTTTATATTGTTTTGTAAGAGTCCTAGTTTTCAAGATGATGACTATAGGGACTATTCTGCCTTTCTGTTTAGCAAGGTTTCTTCATGTCCACAATAGACATACAGGACGCTTATTTTCTATTCTTTCAGACCACTATTGTTTTCTGAGATTCTTATTTCTAGATAAGCATTACCAATTTGTCGCCAATTTAACTTTTTTTTTCAACCTTTTGCGTCGTGCGTCATGCTTGCCGCCAAAAAATTTAGTTTTATTTTACCTCACTTCCTATATGCTCCTTGCCTTCTTTATGCATTTTTTCCCATTCCTGAAACTGCTATATGTGGAAATAAGATATTTTTGTTTAAATTTTATTTTTTCTTTTACATTTTACAAGATGTCTCGATATGATCCTTTCTCAGAAGCTGCTGTAGGAACCATGCTGCCTGAACACAGTTCTACCAAAGCTAAGTGTATCTGTTGTAAGCTAGTGGAGATTATATCTCCAGCTGTAGTATTTAACAGTTGTCATGATAAGCTTTTGCATGCAGAAAAGGTTTCTATTAGTGCTAGTACAGTATCTGTTGTTCCCTCAACATCTAAAGTACATAATATCCCTGTTGATATGATAAAATATATTGCTGATGCGATACAGAAGGCTATGTCTGCTATTCCGCCTTCAAATAAACGTAAAAGGTCTTTTAAAACTTCTCATACTACTGATGGAATTTGTAATGACCGACAACATACTGATATTTCCACCTCTGATGAGGATCTCTCTGACTCAGAAGATCCTACTTCAGACATTAACACTGATAAAACATCTTATCTTTTTAAGGTTGAGTATATTCGTTCCTTGTTAAAAGAAGTGTTGTTAACTTTGAATATTGAGGAGTCCGGTCCACTTGATAATAAATCCAGTAAACATTTAAATTCTGTCTATAAACCTCCTGCGACTACTCCTAAGGTTTTCCCTGTTTCTGATGCTATTTCTGATGTGATTGCTAAGAAATGGTCTAAGCTTGGTACTTCTTTGTTCCTTCTTCAATCTTTAAAAAGTTGTATCCTTTGCCAGTGGCTAAATAAGAGTTTTAGGGAAAAGTCCCTAAGGTTGATGGGGCTATTTCTACTCTTGTTAAGCGTACTACTATTCCTATGGAAGATTGTACGCCTTTTAAGGATCCTTTAGATAGGAATATTGAATCTTATCTAAGGAAAGCTTATTTACATTCTGGCTGTTTTCTCAGACCTGCCATTTCTATGGCTGATGTTGCGGCTGCATCAACTTTTTGGTTGGATAGCTTAGCAGAACGGGAAAAAGATTCTTATTTGTGTAGCATTGTTCGCTTGCTTCAACATGCTAATCATTTTATCTGTGATGCTATTTTTGATATCATCAAGATTGATGTTAAATCTATGTTTTTGGCTATTTTAGCTAGAAGAGCTTTATGGCTCAAATCATGGAATGCTTACATGGTATCTAGGTTGCTATCTCTCTCATTCCAGGGTAATAATTTATTTGGCTCCCAGATGGATTCTATTATTTCCACTATTACTGGGGGGAAGGGAGTTTTTTTGCCCCAAGATAAAAAGTCTAAGGGTAAATCTAAAGATTCTAATCGGTTTCGTTCCTTTAGTCAGAATAGAGAACACAAAACCACTCCTTCCCCTAAGGACTTGGGCTCCAATTGGAAGACATCTTCGAGTTGGAATAAATCCAAGCCTTATAAGAAACCAAAGCCAGACCCCAAGACTATATGAAGGTGCAGCCCGCAATCCAGTTCTACCGGTGGGGGGCAGATTGAAATTATTTCAAGACGTTTTGGCAGGTTCCGTTCAGAATCATTGGATTCAGAATATTGTCTCTCAGGGGTATTGAATAGGTTTCAGAATAAGACCTCCTGTGAGAAGATTTTTTTTCTCTCTCACGTTCCAACAAATCCTGTGTAAACTCAGGCCGATCTGGAGCTTTCAGGCGTAATTGTACCAGTTCCACTTCTGGAACAGGGTCTGGGTTTTTATTCAAATCTATTCATTATCCCGAAGAAGGAAAATTCATTCAGACCAGTTCTGGATCTGAAGTTTTTTAATCAATTTGTAAGGGTCTCAACTTTCAAGATGGTGACTATAAGGACTATTCTGCCTTTTGTTCAGCAAGGTCATTACATGTCCTTAATGGACTTACAGGATGCATATCTTCACATTCCGATTCATCCAGACCACTATCGGTTTCTTAGTTTCTCTCTTCTAGACAAGCATTACCAATTTGTTGCTCTTCCATTTGGCCTAACAGCTCTAAGAATCTTTTCAAAGGTTCTCGGTGCCCTTCTATCTGTAATCAGAGAGCAAGGTATTGGGGTATTTCCTTATTTGGACGATATCTTGGTACTAGCTCAATCTTTTTATTTAGCAGAATCTCACACAAATCAACTTGTGTTGTTTCTTTAAAGACATGGTTGGAAGATCAATTTACCAAAGAGTTTCTTGGTTCCTCAGACAAGGGTCACCTTTATAAGTTTCCAGATAGATTCAGTGTCCATGACTCTGTCCTTAACAGACAAGAGACGTTTGAAGTTGGTTTCAACCTGTCTAAACCTTCAGTCTCGATCATTCCCTTCAGTGGCTATGTGCATGGAAATTTTAGGTCTCATGACTGCAGCATCGGACGCGATCCCTTTTGCTCGTTTTCATATGAGACCTCTGCAGCTTGCATGCTGAATCAATGGTGCAGGGATTATACTCGGGTATCACAATTGATATTCTTAAATACCAACACTCAACTCTCTCTGACTTGGTGGTTAGACCATCATCGGATTATTCAAGGGGCCTTTTTTTTTCTTCAGACAGACAATATCACAACTGTGGCATATGTAAATCATCAGGGTGGGACTCTCAGTCCTTTAGCGATGAAAGAAGTATCTTGAATACTTTCTTGGGCGGAATCCAACTCCTGTCTAATTTCTGAAATACATATCCCAGGTGTAGACAATTGGGAAGTGGATTAATTCAGCCGTCAGTCTTTACATCCAGGGGAGTGGTTTCTCCATCCAGATGTATTTTGTCAGATTGTTTAGATGTGGGGTCTTCCTGAAATAGATCTGATGGCTTCCTATTTAAACAAGAAGCTTCCCAGGTACCTTTCCAGGTCCAGGGATCCTCAGGCAGAGATAGTGGATGCGTTAGTTCCTTGGGTTTTACCAACCTGCTTACAATTTTTCCACCTCTAGTTCTTCTTCCAAGGATGATCTCCAAGATTATAATGGAACAATCGCATTTGTTTCTGATAGCACCAGCATGGCCTCAAAGGTTTTGCTATGTGGATCTTGTCTGGATGTCCAGTTGCCAACCTTGGCAACTTCCTTTAAGGCCAGTCCTTCTGTCTCAAGGGCCATTTTTCCATCAGAATCTCAAATCGCTAAATTTGAAGGTATGGAAATTGAATGCTAAGTGCTTAGTCATAGAGGTTTCTCTGATTCGGTGATTAATACTATGCTACAGGCTCATAAGTCTGTTTCAAGGAAGATTTATTATTGTATTTGGAAAGCATATTTTTCATGGTGTTTTTCTCATAAATTCTCTTGGCATTCTTTTAGAATTCCTAGAATTTTACAGTTTCTTCAGGATGCTTTAAATAAAGGTTTGTCTGCAAGTACTTTGAAGGGACAAATCTCTGCTCTTTCTGTTTTATTTCATAAGAAAGATTGCTAATCTTCCTGACATTCACTGTTTTGTTCAGGCTTTGGTTCGTATCAAGCCTGTTATTAAATCAATCTCTCCTCCTTGGAGTCTTAATTTGGTTTTGAAGGCTTTGCAGGCTCCTCCTTTTGAGCCTATGCATTCTTTGGATATTAAACTACTTTCTTAGAAAGTGTTGTTCCTTTTGGCTATCTCTTCTGCTAGAAGAGTTTCTGAATTGTCTGCTCTCTTGCCAGTCTCCTTTTCTGATTTTCCATCAGGATAAAGCTGTTTTGCGGACTTCGTTTAAATTTCTTCCTAAGGTTTTGAATTCTAACAATATTAGTAGGACAATAGTTGTTCCCTCTTTGTGTCCTAATCCTAAGAATGCTCTTGAAAGATCTTTACATTCTTTAGATGCTGTAAGAGCTTTGAAATACTATTTCTTTGGCATTTTGGTTAAAGCTTTCGATTTACAAGGCTTATTTGGAGGCGAGACAGTCTCCGCCTCAGAGAATTACAGCTCATTCTACTAGATCAGTCGCCTCTTCTTGGGCTTTTAAGAATGAAGCTTCAGTTGATCAGATTTGCAAAACAGCAACTTGGTCTTCTTTGCATACATTTACAAAATTTTACCATTTTGATGTATTTGCTTCTTCAAAAGCAGTCTTTGGTAGAAAAGTTCTTCAGGCAGCTGTCTCAGTTTGATTCTTCAACTTATGATTTAAGTTTTTTATGAAAGACTTATTTTTTTGTTTGTATTTAATTTTCTCAGTGGAAATAGCTGTTATAATTTTATCCCTCCCTCTCTAGTGACTCTTGTGGACTTTCACATCTTGGGTATTTCTATTCCATACGTCACTAGCTCATGGATTCTTGCCAATTACATGAAAGAAAACATAATTTATGTAAGAACTTACCTGATATTCATTTCTTTCATATTGGCAAGAGTCCATGAGGCCCACCCTTTTTATGGTGGTTATGATTTTTTGTATAAAAGCACAATTATTTTTCTAGTTCATATTTTTGTATGCTTTTTTACTCATTTTTATCACCTCACTTCTTGGCTATCCGTTAAACTGAGTTGTGGGAGGTATATGTATAGGCATTTTGAGGTTTGGGAAACTTTGCCCCTCCTGGTAGGATTGTATATCCCATACGTCACTAGCTCATGGATTCTTGCCAATATGAAAGAAATTAATTTATCAGGTATGTTCTTACATAAATTATGTTTTTTCACCTGTGGTAAATCTATTCTAAGGCTCTGTAAATTCGGTTGTGGGGATTCATCTGCCACCTCCTTTTACAGATCGACATTATCCTCCTCTACCATTACCTCTGCTGATATGTTTCAGTACTGGTTTGGCTCTCTGCTATATGTGGATGGATGTCTTCAGCTAAATACAGGTGAAACTCGAAAAATAAGAATATCGTGCAAAAGTTAATTTATTTCACTATTGCAACTTAAAAGGTGAAACTAATATATGAGATAGACTCATTACATGCAAAGCAAGATAGTTCAAGCCGTGATTTGGCATAATTGTGACGATTATGGCTTACAGCTCATGAGAACCCCAAATCCACAATGTCAGAAAATTAGAATATTACATGCAATCAATAAAACAAGGATTGTACATACCTGTAGAACAATATCGGACCTCTGAAAAGTATAAGCATGCATACTGTATGTACTCAGTACTTGGTTTGGGCCCCTTTTGCAGCAATTACTGCCTCAATGCGGCGTGGCATGGAAGCTATCTGCCTGTGGCACTGCTGAGATGTAATGGAAGGCCAGGATGCTTCAATAGCGGCCTTCAGCTCTTCTGCATTGTTCGGTCTCATGTCTCTCATCTTTCTCTTGGCAATGCCCCATAGATTTTCTATGGGGTTCAGGTCAGGCGAGTTTGCTGGCCAATCAAGCACAGTAATCCCACGGTCATTGAACCAGGTTTTGGTGCTTTTGGCAGTGTGGGCAGGTGCCAAGTGCTGCTGGAAAATGAAGTCAGCATCCCCATAGAGCTTGTCTGCGGAAGGAAGCATGAAGTGCTCCAAAATCTCCTGGTAGATGGCTGCATTGACCCTGGACTTAATGAAGCACAGTGGACCAACACCAGCAGATGACATGGCTCCCCAAATCAACACAGACTGCAGAAACTTCACACTGGACTTCAAGCATCTTGCATTGTGTGCCTCTCCATTCTTCCTCCATACTCTGTGACCTTGGTTTCCAAAGGAGATGCAAAATTTGCTCTCATCAGAAAAGAGGACTTTGGACCACTGAGCAACAGACCAGGTCTGTTTTTCTTTAAGCACAGGTAAGACGCTTCTGA
Source organism: Bombina bombina (assembly GCF_027579735.1). Lineage (NCBI taxonomy): Eukaryota > Metazoa > Chordata > Amphibia > Anura > Bombinatoridae > Bombina > Bombina bombina. The sequence goes on along the minus strand of NC_069502.1, from coordinate 344,413,943 downwards.
CAATGTTTGTTGTTCAGGAGTGGCTTGACAAGAGGAATACGACATTTGAAGCCCATGTCCAGGATCCGTCTGTGTGTGGTGGCTCTTGGGAAAGTCCCCAACACTTTTGAATGGCCTTTTCCTGACAATCCTCTCCAGGCTGCGGTCATCCCTGCTACTTGTGCACCTTTTTCTTCCACACTTTTCCCTTCCACATAACTTTCTATTAATGTGCTTTGATACAACACTTTGGGAACATCCAACTTCTTTTGCAATTACCTTTTGAGGCTTTCCCTCCTTATGGAGGTTGTCAATGATGGTTTTCTGTACAACTGTCAGGTCAGCAGTCATTCCCATGATTGTGATTCCTACTGAACCAGACTGAGAGACCATTTAAAGGCTCAGGAACCATTTGCAGGTGTTATGGCTTAATTAGCTGATTAGATTGGAACACTTTGAGCCTAGAATATTGCACCTTTTCACAATATTCTAATTTTCTGAGATTGTGGATTTGGGGTTTTCATGAGCTGTAAGCCATAATCATCACAATTATGACAAATCATGGCTTGAACTATCTTGCTTTGCATGTAAATGAGTCTATCTCATATATTAGTTTTACCTTTTAAGTTGCATTAGTGAAATAAATTAACTTTTGCACGATATTCTAATTTTTCGAGTTTCACCTGTATATATCTTTTTTTAAGACACTCTCAGCTATGTTTGGCACTTTATATTTTTAAAGTTTTTAAATATATATATTGCATATATTTGCCATGAGTCAGGTCTATGTTTATTTCTTTTTGCAGTCTAACAGTTTCAGCATGGAAAATGATGTTTGGCAGAAATTTATTATAATTTTTTTCTTACCTGACTTTCCAGCTAGTTGTAACTTCGATCTTGTTTTTTCAAATTTTCGCGAGCAAATTAGGCTTGTGAGGGCGCAAAATGTTTCTTTTTATTGCGTCATTCCTGGCACAAATTTTTTTGACACAAAGGTTGCGTTTTTTTGTGATGCGAGTCACGTCATTTCTTGCTTCTTTGTTAACATGAATTTTTCTCAGCATTTGCGTCATCTTTGTTGGCGTAATTTTTGGCGCCAAAAATTGTGTTATATTAAGTCTCTAACCTATTTTGCTCTCTGCTTTCATTTGTTACAGAGGGCTATGATATTTGCTTTTGTTTTTCATATAAGCATTTTTTTCCCATTCCTGAAACTGCTAGTTTGAGGAAATTGGATATTTTGTTTAAATGTTATTTTTTCTTTACATTTTGCAACTGATCCTGCCTCTGATGTTACTGTAGAAACTATACTGATAATGTTTCTGTAGTACATATACATCTAGTGTTTTACCTTTACAGTCTAATGTACATGATATTACTGTTGATATAAAGGTTTATATTGCAAACGATTTAGAGAAGGCTATGACTGCTATTATGCCTTCAAATTAACGTAAATGTTCTCTCCTAACTTCTGATTTATCTATGAAGTTTGTATTGACCGACAGCATACTGTAGTATTTATGCTGATGTTGTTTTCTCTGACTCAGAGGATCCTATTTCATAGATTAATTTTGATAAATCAAACTTTTCAATTGAATGTATTCATTCTTTATTAAGGAAGCATTGTTTACTTTGAGTATTGAGGAATCTAGTCCTCTTGATAAGAAGAATAACAAATGTTTGAATTCTGTTTTTTTAAGCTTCTGAGGTAACTCTTGAAGTTTTTCTTATTTCAGATTCTGTTTATCATATGTTTAGTAAGGATTCTAAATGTAGTGCTTCTTTTTACCTTTCTTCTAGGTTTTAAAAGCTATATCCTTTTCCTATGGCTATTTTAGTGTTTTTAGGTTAAGTCCCTTAAGGTGGGGTTATTTTTTCTCTTGCTGAATGTAATTCTATCCTATAGAAGATATTTCTTCTTTTAGGGATCCTTTAGATTGGAAGTTTTTTTCCTATCTTAAGAGAAGCATATTTACATATTGGCCATATTTTTAAACTCCCATTTCTATGGCTGATGTTGCTGCTTTTTCAACTTTTTGGTTGGACAGTTTAGTTATCAGATCTTGATTTTTCTAAGCATTGTTCTTTTACTTCAACATGCTAATCATTTCATTTACGATGTTGTATTTGATGTCATTTTATCTGATATTACATCTTTGTTTTAGACATTTTTACAAGACAAGTTTTATGGCTTAAATCTCTGATATGGTGTTTATATTTAGATTACTATCTTATTATTTTCGGATAGTATTTTTTAAAGGTTTTCTATTGGATTTTATTATCTCCTCTATTACTGGGGGAAAGGGAGTCTTTTCTGTCCCAAGTTTAGAAATCTAAGGGTAATTTTTTAAACTTCTAATTGTTTTTTCATTCCCCTAAGGCTTCTGGCTCTGATTTAGATTTTTTTCTGAATTTGAATAATTCCAAGCCTTATAATTAAACTAATTTCAGCCCTAAGACTGCATGAAGGTGTAGTCTTTTATCCAGTTCTACTGGTGGTGGTGGTGGTGGTGGTGGGTTGATTCTTTTTCATGTTATAACAAATTCTGTGAAAGTTTAGGTTTTTCTGAAATGTGTTTCAGATTTATAGTTTTCAAGGGTGATGGTTCCAGTTCCTCTGCAGGAACAGAGTTTGGGTTTCTATTAAAATCTATTCTTTGTCCTAATAAAAAAAAAATTGGTTCAGACCAATTCTGGATCTGAAATTTTTATATTGTTTTGTAAGAGTCCTAGTTTTCAAGATGATGACTATAGGGACTATTCTGCCTTTCTGTTTAGCAAGGTTTCTTCATGTCCACAATAGACATACAGGACGCTTATTTTCTATTCTTTCAGACCACTATTGTTTTCTGAGATTCTTATTTCTAGATAAGCATTACCAATTTGTCGCCTGTCCTTTTGGGCTAGCGGCAGCTCAGAGATTCTTTTCAAAGATTCTTGGTGCCCTTCTATCTGTATTCAGAGAGCAGGGTATTGCGGTGTTTCTTTATTTAGATGATATTTGGTACTAGCTTTAATCGTTTCATTCAGCAGAATCTCACTTGAAACAACTAGTGTGGTTTCTTCAAGACATGGTTGGAGGATCAATTTACAAGTGTTTTTTGATTCCTTAGACAAGGGTCACCTTTTTAGGTTTCCAGATGGATTTTAGTATCTTTGGTTCTTTCTCTGATAGACTAGAAACAAATGAAGTTAATTTTCCTATCTTAAGAGAAGCATATTTACATATTGGCCATATTTTTTAAACTCCCATTTCTATGGCTGATGTTGCTGCTTTTTCAACTTTTTGGTTGGACAGTTTAGTTATCAGATCTTGATTTTTCTAAGCATTGTTCTTTTACTTCAACATGCTAATCATTTCATTTACGATGTTGTATTTGATGTCATTTTATCTGATATTACATCTTTGTTTTAGACATTTTTACAAGACAAGTTTTATGGCTTAAATCTCTGATATGGTGTTTATATTTAGATTACAATCTTATTATTTTCGGATAGTAATTTTTAAAGGTTTTCTATTGGATTTTATTATCTCCTCTATTACTGGGGGAAAGGGAGTCTTTTCTGTCCCAAGTTTAGAAATCTAATTGTTTTTTCATTCCCCTAAGGCTTCTGGCTCTGATTTAGATTTTTTTCGGAATTTGAATAATTCCAAGCCTTATAATTAAACTAATTTCAGCCCTAAGACTGCATGAAGGTGTAGTCTTTTATCCAGTTCTACTGGTGGTGGTGGTGGTGGTGGTGGGGGGGGGGGGTTGATTGACTTTATATCTGGGGGAGTGCTCTCCATCCATATGTGTTTTTTTCATCTTCAACAGATGTGGGGTCTTCCAGCAATAGATCTGATGGTCTCTCACCTAAACAAGAAGCTTTCCAGATACCTTTCCAGGTCCAAAGATCCTCAGGCGGAAATGGTGGATGCTCTAGCAGTTCCTTGGTTTTTACCAACCTGCTTACATTTTTCTGCCTCTGGTTCTTTTTCCAATGGTGATCTCCAAGATCATAATGGAACGATCTTATGTGTTTCTGATAGCACCAGCTTGGCCTCTCAGGTTTCGGTATGCGGACCTTTTTCAGAATGTCCAGTTGCCAGCCTTGGCCACTTCCTTTAAGGTCAGACCTTCTGTTTCAGGGGCTGTTTTTTTCCATCAGGATCTCAAATCTCTAAATTTGAAGGCATGGAAATTGAACACTTAAGTGCTTAGTCATAGAGGTTTCTCTGACTCAGTTATTAGCACTATGATACATGTTCAACTCATGGATATTGTTGGCATTCTTTTAGAATTCCTAGGATTTTACAGTTTCTTCAGGATGGTTTGGATAAAGGTTTTGTCTGCAAATACTTTGAAAGGACAAATTTTTTTTTTTTCTCTTTTATTTCATAGAAAGATTGCTAATGTCAGTATATTTATAAGAATCTTTAGTAGTGCTATCCAAATAATATATCAGTTTATGGCAGGGCTATAATACAATACATTTAATAATTATCCTTTAAAAATATCAACCCTCAATCAATATGCATCTTCTAGAAACCATAAAATTAATATAAATACCTGAATTCTTTTTATTTAGTTAATATCTATGAACATATTGGAATATATTTGTAGGAACCAGAATATGAAACAATATTATACACGTTAAAACTATTAAGATATGCTATACTTCTTACCAAGCTCATAAAAGTTTACCTTTAAAGCTAGCTTGATTTACAAATAGCCTTTCATTCAAATTAACACAATGAGACTAAAATATCACAGTGAGACTTAAAATAACAGCTACTAATATTCAGCAATACAATTAACAGTGCTAATAAACAATAGAACAATATATATTCAGCTATTTAGCTACACTTTATCCTAATACAATTTTAATTTAAAACATCAGAAATTGCACAGATAAATTACTTAGCCTACAAGATACAAATTTGACACTATACAGGGCTATGGATACCAGTTTTAAGATACTGAGTGTTCATTTAAATCTGTTAATTGCAATTTGACTATGATATTACCAATAACCTTTGTTTAAAATATTAAAAGTTAGGACAATCATACATCACCAGTTTGAACCAAATTGTATTTCAGTCTTTTCCAAATATCTTTAGATCTCCTCATTTGAAGGAAAGTTATTTTGCATAGATCAAGGTTAGTTTTAGCTCCTTGCTTTAAATGACTGTGTTCGAAGTATGGCCGCCAGTTATCAATCACCAGTCTAAGCAAATCACAAAAATACTGTCCTCTCTTACATTTAACTTTCCTGTTATATAATCATTGGAGATCTGGTTTGGTTACGCCCACGTGCTGGTCCCTTCTCATTGGTTCACCCTGTGAATGTATGTTGCCAAGGAGATGCATCCTTGCAACAACCAATCATTTCTTGGTTGCAATTCTCGCATCATAACACCGGGGGCAGCGTGACAAAACAACACGGCTTCATTCTTAACATTTCTAGCATTTAAAATATTTCTTTAAAATGTGTAATAACTGCCATAATTTCCTTACATTAATAAGTTCACAATATCAATCGCAGATGGGGCAGTATCACATCACCTCTCTGATCATTTTGATATGAAACATCATGTGTCTAACATTATATTATATTAAAGTAATTTATCCTGTTAATTATTCTGAAATTAATGGCATTTATACATCTAATATGGTATTCATGCAAATACAGCATGTTTCACATTTCCAACCAGTTCTGCATGCATGAGATTCTCCAGGGTCCATCTGAAATAAAATAAGTCATTGATTTATTTATTTTTTAGTTCCATAAATATTCTTAAAATAATACAGATGTTAAGACATTTAATGCTTTATATATATATATATATACATTCTGACAAATACATTCAAATATGTCTATTTGCTGTATTTTTAGCAAATTTCAAAGCAACATTTCCACGTGTGCTTTTTAGCTGGTCAAATTTTTTTATTGCCTCAATAATACAAACAGGGACTAATTAATACGTCTATGCTAATCACTGTGTATTCAGAATTTTACCTGTTTATCCAGTTCATAGGCCCAGAATGTGTCTCCATGCACAGCAGGAATCATTTTACAAATCTGTGTTAATTATCAGTTCCTTTTTAAACAAATTTTTCTTCCTTGAAGTTTTTACCTCCAGTTAGGGAGCAAATGCTGCGTTTTAAAGTTCCTAGAGACATGTCTGTATTTAGTATTGAGATGTGTATTCAAATTGTGGGGGTTTTGTGAATCAAATCCTGACATCAGAATTTCAGCCCTATTTCAGTAATACCTGATAAAAATGTGGTTTCATACATTAACACATTCCCCTGCCCTATTTACATATATCTATGTTAGTACATATATATATATATATATATATATATATATATATATATATATATATATATATATATACATACATATATATACATACATATATACATATATATATATATATATATATATATATATATAAATGTCATTTACCTGTACCCTGACATAATTCCCCCTTTCAAATTCAAATATATGTAGGACACATGTATTTGGATTGGATCAAAGTCAGTGGTACTCGGCGAGGATGTTGGCCGTATACATCATAGACAGCCTTCTATGTAGAAAGTCCGTCATTTTTTAGCCTTCATGCTTATCAGCTACGCATTTTTAAACTACAGTATGTCTTTAGCGCATTTGGGGATATGACACTTCATTCTCCCTCTATGACTTGTAGTTGGGATCTAGGATGACATGCTCGCAATTGATTGATATGGACCCATTTATCTATGAAACTTTAATTTTTGCCTAAAGTTGTGAATTCTAACATCATCAATAGTAAAATTGTTCCTTTTTTGTGTCCTAATCCTAAGATTACTCTTGAAATATCTTTACATTTTTGGGATGTGGTAAGATCTTTGAAATATTATGTTGTGGCTACTTAAGATTTCAGAAAGACTTCTAGTCTATTTTTTTATTTTTTCTGGCTCCAGGAAAAGTCAGAAAGCCTCTGTTATTTCTCTGTTTCTTTTGGTTAAAACTTTAGATTCACAACGCTTATGTGGAGGCAGGGCAAATTACAGATGATAGTCATTTTATATTTGGATGTTGTCTTAGATGTCTAATGTTTGTTAATCAGGTATATAATTTTAGCCCGTGCCAGATCATGTTGTTATCTCTTTCCAGCAGGCAAGCATACCAGTGTCTTGTTAGTGTTTAGTGCCTCCTCCATGGTTCAGCTGTTTAAACTATTTGTATAAATCTGACCCTACTGTTAAGGCTGATTGTTTTGGGCCCAACAGTACAAAAGTTTTAGCAGTTCTAAGAGTAGCCACTTAGCCCTTGGATGTGATACTTTTCTGCAAGCCCCTTTGTAAACAGTCCTCTAAGCAATTTTACCCTATACTACAAATATAGTTTAATATCGGCACTCTCAGAATGTCTCAATTAGTACTAATCTTCTTTTGGTTTAATCACTTTATAATTGCTAGTGTTGTATAAAATTGAGGTTTACTCGGATTGGAATCCAAAAGTCTTTCCTGACTTTCAATTGCCTTCTTATACTTTCATTGTCTTACTATATGTACAATGGGGTACAAGAGTGACCTCCTTATATCATCTGAAAGGCCTTAAAGGGACATTAAACACTAAATACATGCTAGATAGAATGATGCATTCAAAGAAAAGATTAGTCCATGACTAACATGTAGATGTATTTTTTTAAAGTTTCATTAGTTGTTTAAAAAGTGACAAAATAAGTGTAAAGTTTTAGTGTCTATAAAACACTGGGAGCTGCCATGTTGTAACTTGTGTTACCTTCTCTGCTGTGGCCAATTAGGGACAGTTATACATAGGTCAGGTCACTAGAGTGTGCAGCCAATGGTTGTGCTGGATTTAACAGTGTTCTGCACTTCCATTTCTAACAGGAACTGAAAAGCTCACAATTTCTCTTGTTAAGTGTATCCAGTCCACGGATCATCCATTACTTGTGGGATATTCTCCTTCCCAACAGGAAGTTGCAAGAGGATCACCCACAGCATAGCTGCTATATAGCTCCTCCCCTAACTGCCATATCCAGTCATTCTCTTGCAAATCTCAACAAAGATGGACGTAGTAAGAGGAGAGTGGTGTATTATAGTTAGTTTCTTAACTTCAATCAAAAGTTTGTTATTTTTAAATGGTACCGGAGTGTACTGTTTTATCAAAGGCAGCATTAGAAGAAGAATCTGCCTGTGATTTCTATGATCTTAGCAGAAGTAACTAAGATCCATTGCCGTTCTCACATATTCTGAGGAGTGAGGTAACTTCAGAGAGGGAATGGCGTGCAGGTTTTCCTGCAATAAGGTATGTGCAGTAAACATATTTCTAGGGATGGAACTTGCTAGAAAAATGCTGCTGATACCGGATTAATGTAAGTTAAGCCTAAATGCAGTGATTTAATAGCGACTGGTATCAGGCTTATTAACAGAGATACATACTCTTATAAAAGTGTAATATAAAACGTTTGCTGGCATGTTTAATCGTTTTTATATATGCTTTGGTGATAAAACTTATTGGGGCCTAGTTTTTTCCACATGGCTGGCTTTATTTTTGCCTAGAAACAGAGGCTTTCCACTGTTATAGTATAAAAGTTACAGTTGGTGCAGTTAAAATTACAAACTGTGACATTTAGCTTCCCTCAGCAGTCCCCTGCATGCTATAGGACATCTCTGATGGGCTCAAAAGGCTTCAAAAGTAGGAGCTGTGGCAGTTGTTATGACTGTTTAAAAAACATATTTTTCATTTTGTTAATCTGTTTTTTGTATTAAGGGGTTAATCATCCATTTGCAAGTGGGTGCAATGCTGTGCTAACTTGTTACATACACTGTAAAAACTTTGTTAGTGTAACTGCCTTTTTTCACTGTTATTTCAAATTTTGCCAAAATTTGTTTCTCTTAAAGGCACAGTAACGTTTTTTATATTGCTTGTTAACTTTGTTTAAAGTGTTTTCCAAGCTTGCTAGTCTCATTGCTAGTCTGTACAAACATGTCTGACACAGAGGAAACTACTTGTTCATTATGTTTAAAAGCCATGGTGGAGCCCCATAGGAGAATGTGTACTAAATGTATTGATTTCACCTTAAACAGTAAAAATCAGTCTTTATCTATAAAAGAATTGTCACCAGAGGGGTCTGTCGAGGGGGAAGTTATGCCGACTAACTCTCCCCACGTGTCGGACCCTTCGCCTCCCGCTCGAGGGACGCACGCTAATATGGCGCCAAGTACATCAGGGATGCCCATAGCGATTACTTTGCAGGACATGGCTGCAATCATGAATAATACCCTGTCACAGGTATTAGCCAGATTGCCTGAATTGAGAGGCAAGCGCGATAGCTCTGGGGTTAGACGAGATACAGAGCGCGTAGATGCTGTAAGAGCCATGTCTGATACTGCGTCACAATATGCAGAACCTGAGGACGGAGAGCTTCAGTCTGTGGGTGACGTCTCTGAATCGGGGAGACCTGATTCAGAGATTTCTAATTTTAAATTTAAGCTTGAGAACCTCCGTGTGTTACTTGGGGAGGTATTAGCTGCTCTGAATGACTGTGACACAATTGCAGTGCCAGAGAAATTGTGTAGGCTGGATAAATACTATGCAGTGCCGGTGAGTACTGATGTTTTTCCAATACCTAAAAGGCTTACAGAAATTATTAGTAAGGAGTGGGATAGACCCGGTGTGCCCTTTTCCCCACCTCCTATATTTAGAAAAATGTTTCCAATAGATGCCACTACACGGGACTTATGGCAGACAGTCCCTAAGGTGGAGGGAGCAGTTTCTACTTTAGCAAAGCGTACCACTATCCCGGTTGAGGACAGTTGTGCTTTTTCAGATCCAATGGATACAAAATTAGAGGGTTACCTTAAGAAAATGTTTATTCAACAAGGTTTTTATTTTACAGCCCCTTGCATGCATTGCGCCTGTCACTGCTGCGGCGGCGTTCTGGTTTGAGGCCCTGGAAGAGGCCATCCATACAGCTCCATTGACTGAAATTATTGACAAGCTTAGAACACTTAAGCTAGCTAACTCATTTGTTTCTGATGCCATTGTTCATTTGACTAAACTAAAGGCTAAGAATTCCGGATTCGCCATCCAGGCGCGTAGGGTGCTATGGCTTAATTCCTGGTCAGCTGATGTGACTTCAAAGTCTAAATTACTTAACATTCCTTTCAAGGGGCAGACCTTATTCGGGCCTGGTTTGAAAGAAATTATTGCTGACATTACTGGAGGTAAGGGTCATACCCTTCCTCAGGACAGGGCCAAATCAAGGGCCAAACAGTCTAATTTTCGTGCCTTTCGAAATTTCAAGGCAGGTGCAGGATCAGCTCCCTCTACTTCAAAACAAGAGGGAACTTTTCCTCAATCTAAGCAGGCCTGGAAACCTACCCAGTCCTGGAACAAGGGCAAGCAGGCCGAAAGCCTGCTGCTGCCTCCAAGACAGCATGAAGGAGCGGCCCCCTATCCAACAACGGATCTAGTAGGGGGCAGACTCTCTCTCTTCGCCCAGACGTGGGCAAGAGATGTTCAGGATCCCTGGGCGTTGGAGATCATATCTCAGGGATATCTTCTGGACTTCAAAGCTTCTCCCCCACAAGGGAGATTTCACCTTTCAAGATTATCTGCAAACCAGATAAAGAAAGAGGCATTCCTAAGCTGCGTGCAAGACCTCCTTGTAATGGGAGTGATCCATCCAGTTCCGTGGACGGAACAAGGACAGAGGTTTTATTCAAATCTGTTTGTGGTTCCCAAAAAAGAGGGAACCTTCAGACCAATTTTGGATCTAAAGATCCTAAACAAATTCCTCAGAGTTCCATCATTCAAGATGGAAACTATTCTAACCATTTTACCCATGATCCAAGAGGGTCAGTACATGACCACAGTGGACTTAAAGGATGCCTACCTTCACATTCCGATCCACAAGAATCATCATCGGTTCCTGGGGTTTGCCTTTCTAGACAGGCATTACCAGTTTGTAGCTCTTCCATTCGGGTTGGCTACAGCCCCAAGAATTTTTACAAAGGTTCTGGGCTCACTTCTGGCGGTTCTAAGACCGCGAGGCATAGCGGTGGCTCCTTACCTAGACGACATCCTGATACAGGCGTCAAGCTTTCAAATTGCCAAGTCTCATACAGAGATAGTTCTGGCATTTCTGAGGTCGCATGGGTGGAAAGTGAACGAATAAAAGAGTTCTCTATCTCCTCTCACAAGGGTTTCCTTCCTAGGGACTCTGATAGATTCTATAGAAATGAAAATTTACCTGACGGAGTCCAGGTTATCAAAACTTCTAAATGCTTGCCGTGTTCTTCACTCCATTCCACGCCCCACGGTGGCTCAGTGCATGGAAGTAATCGGCTTAATGGTAGCGGCGATGGACATAGTGCCATTTGCGCGCCTGCATCTCAGACCGCTGCAATTATGCATGCTCAGTCAGTGGAATGGGGATTACACAGATTTGTCCCCTCTACTAAATCTGGATCAGGAAACCAGAGATACTCTTCTCTGGTGGTTATCTCGGGTCCATCTGTCCAAAGGTATGACCTTTCGCAGGCCAGATTGGACCATTGTAACAACAGACGCCAGCCTTCTAGGTTGGGGTGCAGTCTGGAACTCCCTGAAGGCTCAGGGTTCATGGACTCAGGAGGAGAAACTCCTCCCAATAAATATTCTGGAGTTAAGAGCAATATTCAATGCTCTTCTAGCTTGGCCTCAGTTAGCAACACTGAGGTTCATCAGATTTCAGTCGGACAACATCACGACTGTGGCTTACATCATCCATCAAGGGGGGACCAGGAGTTCCCTGGTGATGTCAGAAGTCTCCAAGATAATTCGCTGGGCAGAGACTCACTCTTGCCACCTATCAGCGATTCATATCCCAGGGGTAGAGAACTGGGAGGCGGATTTTCTAAGTCGTCAGACTTTTCATCCGGGGGAGTGGGAACTCCATCCGGAGGTGTTTGCTCAATTGGTTCTCCGTTGGGGCAAACCAGAACTGGATCTCATGGCGTCTCGCCAGAACGCCAAGCTTCCTTGTTACGGATCCAGGTCCAGGGATCCAGAAGCGGCACTGATAGATGCTCTAGCAGCGCCTTGGTTCTTCAACCTGGCCTATGTGTTTCCACCGTTTCCTCTGCTCCCTCGTCTGATTGCCAAAATCAAACAGGAGAGAGCATCGGTGATATTGATAGCGCCTGCGTGGCCACGCAGGACCTGGTATGCAGACCTAGTGGACATGTCATCCTTTCCACCATGGACTCTGCCTCTGAGACAAGACCTTCTAATACAAGGTCCTTTCAATCATCCGAATCTACTTTCTCTGAGACTGACTGCATGGATATTGAACGCTTGATCCTATCAAAGCGTGGCTTCTCCGAGTCAGTAATTGATACCTTAATACAGGCACGAAAGCCTGTCACCAGCAAAATGTACCACAAGATTTGGCGTAAATATCTTCATTGGTGTGAATCCAAGAATTACTCATGGAGTAGGGTTAGGATTCCTAGGATATTGTCCTTCCTCCAAGAGGGTTTGGACAAAGGACTATCAGCTAGTTTTTTAAAGGGACAGATTTCTGCTCTGTCTATTCTTTTACACAAGCGTCTGGCAGAAGTTCCAGACGTTCAGGCATTTTGTCAGGCTTTAGTTAGAATTAAGCCTGTGTTTAAACCTAGCACACAAACCACCAAAAACAATCAGCGCAACAGTCACTCAGCAAATATATGAATATGTGTATGGGAGATATTAACTAAAGATATATATAGCAATAGAATGGACACAGCACTAAAATAGCACAAAAAATGGCAATAAATATGGATCTAAATATTACTTAATAAAGGTGTTATATCGGTAGCGAATAGTCCAAAATAATAAAAGTCCAAAACAGGTTATAAACTCAAATTGAGAACAGTCTTACTAATACTGAAAGATGGTGTCTGGAGAATTCTTTTTGAAAACGCAGTTGCAGCTGCTTGAAAAACACTGCTTGTCCTGCAGCTGATACACAGTAACTCCAATCCCACAAAAGACAGCGCAATCTGTGAAGGCAAACAGATAGACTCCAATAGTGCAATATTGTATGTAAAAAAACAGCACTTTATTGACAAACACTTTAGCCAGAATACTCACAATATGCGAGATAAAAACATGCACAAAAAGGTATCTTTGTGTAGCGATATAGCCCGGTGATTGTGTGGTCAAAGGAAGCTTGGGAGAAAAGCAGCAGATTTTCCGGTCGGCGTGTGACGTCAACACCCGACAAACAGCTGATCGATGTTTTCCCTTAGTCCCAATACACACAGGCTTGCCGAGCTTGCAGAGCTTGTTGCCTCAACGCGTTTCTCGCCCCCTACTGGGCGCTTTCTCAAGAGGAATAGTGATCTACCGGACTGTCTCTTCCTTGTTAATTTATATCCAGTGCAACAGCACCATCTATCTAAAGAATCAATTATTGCACTTAATATTGGAATAATATTAGATGAAGATTTGTAACCACTCAATATATTATAATAGGATAATATATTGAGTGGTTACAAATCTTCATCTAATATTATTCCAATATTAAGTGCAATAATTGATTCTTTAGATAGATGGTGCTGTTGCACTGGATATAAATTAACAAGGAAGAGACAGTCCGGTAGATCACTATTCCTCTTGAGAAAGCGCCCAGTAGGGGGCGAGAAACGCGTTGAGGCAACAAGCTCTGCAAGCTCGGCAAGCCTGTGTGTATTGGGACTAAGGGAAAACATCGATCAGCTGTTTGTCGGGTGTTGACGTCACACGCCGACCGGAAAATCTGCTGCTTTTCTCCCAAGCTTCCTTTGACCACACAATCACCGGGCTATATCGCTACACAAAGATACCTTTTTGTGCATGTTTTTATCTCGCATATTGTGAGTATTCTGGCTAAAGTGTTTGTCAATAAAGTGCTGTTTTTTTACATACAATATTGCACTATTGGAGTCTATCTGTTTGCCTTCACAGATTGCGCTGTCTTTTGTGGGATTGGAGTTACTGTGTTTAAACCTGTTGCTCCCCCATGGAGATTAAACTTGGTTCTTAAAGTTATTCAAGGGGTTCCGTTTGAACCCCTTCATTCTATTGATATCAAACTTCTATCATGGAAAGTTCTTTTTCTGATGGCTATTTCCTCGGCTCGAAGAGTCTCGGAGTTATCTGCCTTACATTGTGATTCTCCTTATCTGATCTTTCATTCAGATAAAGTAGTTCTGCGTACAAAACCTGGGTTTTTACCTAAGGTGGTTTCAATCAAGAGATTGTTGTTCCATCATTATGCCCTAATCCTTCTTCAAAGAAGGAACGTCTTTTGCATAATCTAGACGTAGTCCGTGCATTGAAGTTTTACTTGCAGGCTACTAAAGATTTTCGCCAAACATCTCACCTGTTTGTTATTTACTCTGGACAGAGGAGAGGTCAAAAGGCCTCGGCAACCTCTCTTTCTTTTTGGCTTCGGAGTATAATCCGTTTAGCATATGAGACTGCTGGACAGCAGCCCCCTGAAAGAATTACAGCTCATTCTACTAGAGCTGTGGCTTCCACCTGGGCCTTTAAAAATTAGGCCTCTGTTGAACAGATTTGCAAGGCTGCGACTTGGTCTTTGCTTCATACCTTTTCAAAATTTTAGAAATTTGATACTTTTGCTTCTTCAGAGGCTGTTTTTGGGAGAAAGGTTCTACAGGCAGTGGTTCCTTCCGTTTAAGTTCCTACCTTGTCCCTCCCATCATCCGTGTACTTTAGCTTTGGTATTGGTATCCCACAAGTAATGGATGATCCGTGGACTGGATACACTTAACAAGAGAAAACATAATTTATGCTTACCTGATAAATTTATTTCTCTTGTAGTGTATCCAGTCCACGGCCCGCCCTGTCCTTTTAAGGCACTGCACCCTATGGTGTCTCCTTTCTCGGCTTGTTTCGGTCGAATGACTGGATATGGCAGTTAGGGGAGGAGCTATATAGCAGCTCTGCTGTGGGTGATCCTCTTTCAACTTCCTGTTGGGAAGGAGAATATCCCACAAGTAATGGATGATCCGTGGACTGGATACACTACAAGAGAAATAAATTTATCAGGTAAGCATAAATTATGTTTTCAGAATGGAATTACAGGCAATGAGGACAAAATAAATAATGAAAGTATATTGCAGAGTTGTTTTATATATACAATTTATCATTTTATATTACCATCTCAAAGTGTATAATGTCCCTTTAAGACAGGCTTCACAAGACATTAAATTCATATATTTCCTTTGTTATAATTATAATTCTGTAAGTTTGTAAGTGACCATTGTATGCACATAAGTCTAATCATATTTCCATGTGTCACTGTGTAACCTGCCTGTTATATTCTTGTCTGTAAACCTCAATAAAAGCAAACAAACAAACCTCAAAACACTAGAACTGTGTCATCTGTTTTCTAGTTGTCATATGTTCGCCTCACCTCAGCAGCATCATATCAGGAACTAACAAGAATTATGGGATGTATGGTTTTGTGACTGAAGTTTTTTCATCAAGGCAAAGCTTAAATCTGTACAATGCTTAAAGGGACATATATTAAGACAGTGCTTATAGCCACTTGGATTAAAATATTTTTTTTATTTTCAGTGCATTACATTGTCTAATAGAAAGTCTAGCTCTGATTATGCTATTTTGACCTTGGTCTTGCCAGGAAACAAATTCTCAAATGTAAACGTGTGTAATCTTTTTTTATTATTTTTATGCTCAGAGCTATAGTTACTGTACATATGCAAATCCTTGGGTTGCTTCGAATTTTGTAACATTTTGAAAATAGTGGAGGTAATAATCATGTGTAAATTTTGAAGAATGGTAACCATATTTTACACATGCATATTGGTTTATCACAGTACAAAATGTAATGTAACTATCCCATTGAATTATTTTGAGCTGTCATACATAAATAGCAGTTATGATTCCTCCTTCTGGCTGCTTTTATGTTGTGAAAACAGCTAAGGAACTTCTATGATAATTATTTATGTTGTTTTCTAATTTTAGGAGCAAACTTTGTGGTCTTGTTTAGCTGCCATGGCTATTGCGAGTAAGGAGATGAAAACAGCAGAAATTGCCTATACTGCAATTGGAGAGGTATGAAAGCAAATTTTGTTACACCTGGAATATCCCTTATAGCTTTATATGTCCGTTTTCTTCACTGCCTTTTATTTATTTATTTTGCAGATTGACAAAGTTCAGTACATAAATTCAATTAAAGACCTTCCATCAAAGGAATCTAGAATGGCTCATATCCAGCTGCTCAGTGGAAATTTTCAAGATGCTGAGGCAATTCTGCTGCAGACTGGTCTGATATACCAAGCCATCCAGCTCAACATTGACTATTATAACTGGGAGAGGTAAAAATGTTTTTACTAGCAGCATCTGTACATCCATATAGTAGGGTCTTTTTTTTATTGTGTTTAGTTTTCTTGTGAATATAAGGTGGATACATTATGCCTATATAATTAAAAGGACACTAAACATTCACTTTTGTTTTACTTTATACTGTACTAAATATGGGGGTGGTGTTTCCATTGCTGGTTTCTAATTTTGCTCAATATGGATGGCTAAGAGCAGATAGCAGTATGTAAAAGATGTCGCCCATAACCTGTGTGTGTTTTTTTTGTTTTGTTTGGTGGGGGTTTCACTGAAATGACAGCAGCAGGTACAGACAACCACAGACCGTAACAGCCTCCCTATTGACAAAGAGAATCCTTGCTCAGTTAAACTGGATGGACTAGAGACACATGTGCTGTATCCTGCACTTTAATAAAAAAACTAAATCACAAGTGCTATCAAGTGAGCATCAGTATCATGAAAGTAGTAGCTGGTGTGGCCTGTGATCAGTTATGCCTCCTGCTGACATTTGAGTTAAAAAAAACTGCCTCTGCCTGTGGGTGGCCATGTGGGCTAAGTAGTGAAGTTCCCACCTGGGTTTAAAAAGTATTTGGATTTATTTCTATTGCTTTTGGCTCATGTTTAGTGTCTCCTTAAAGGGAGACATGTTTAGTGTCTCCTTTAAAGGGATACCAAAATTATTATTGTTAAAAAAACTAGATACCGCTTTTAATACACATTCCCCAGCTTTGCACAATCAACATTGTTATATTAAAGGGACAGTCTAGTCCAAAATAAACTTTCATAAGTCAGATAGGGCATGCAATTCTAAACAACTTTCCAACTTACTTTTATCATCAATTTTGCTTTGTTTTCTTGCTATTCTTAGTTGAAAGCTAAACCAAGGTAGACTAATTTGCTAATTTTTTAGCCCTTGAGGGCCACCTCTTATCTGAATTCATTTTGAGAGTTTTTCACAACTAGAGGGTGTTAGTTCATGTGTGCTACAGAGATAACATTGCGGTCACGCACGTGGAGTTACATAGGAGTCAGCGCTGATTGGCTAAAGTGCATGTCTGTCAAAGAACTGAAATAAGGGGGCAGTTTGCAGAGGCTTAGATACAAGGTAATCACAGAGGTAAAAACTATATTAATATAACTGGGGAATAGGTAACAAAGGGATTTGTCTATCTTTTTAAACAAAAATTCTGGTGTAGACTGTTCCTTTAATATACTTTATAACATTTAAACCTCTATATTTCTGCCTCTTTCTAAGCCACTACAGACAGCCTCTTATCACATGCTTTTTTTAATTAGCTTTTCACAACAAGAGACTGCTAGCTCTTGTGGGCCATATAGATAACATTGTGATCACGGCTGTGGAGTTTTGGCTGACACTGCACTAATTAGCTAAAATGCAAGTCAATAGATTAATAAATAAATAGTCGAATGATCAGAGGGCTGTCAAAAAAAGTTTTTAACAACAACTTTTATCATAGAGTTTATTACAGGAAAACTGACCAATCATACTCTCTGTTCAGGCCTTTAGGGGGTCATACACCCTAACTCATGAATCCAAAACATTTCTTTTTGTTTTAGAATATTTTCCCTGTTTACTCCACTTATTTGAGGATTTACATTATCTATTACTTGCCATCTCAATTGGCTGATTTAATGAGGTTCACTATGAACGTAGAATCACATGTGTAGTATTCCTTAATTTCATATTTTTTACCTTTTCTAGGATGAAAAAATAGCTTTCCCTTAATCATTGAGCTGCAGCTCATACAGCCCAAACAGGGATAGCATTCTAAATTCTTTTTATTTAAGAATACCTGTCTATCCTTCTTCTTTGAACCCACATCTGTATTGATTAATTAATCCCTGAGATTTTTCACCCTCTTATATGCCATAAGTGGGGGAATTTTAAGGATCTTCATATCTTTATTACACTCTGTCAATATGTGCCAATGCTTTGTTACAATACAGGATATTTCCTCACTGTTAGGGCTATATTGCGTGACCATGACCAATCTATCATCACTTGTTCCTTTCTTTCATGTAATTGGCAAGGGTCCATGAGCTAGTGACGTATGGGATGTACAATCCTACCAGGAGGGGCAAAGTTTACCAAACCTCAAAATGCCTATAAATACACCCCTCATCACACCCACAATTCAGTTTTACAAACTTTGCCTCCCTATGGAGGTGGTAAAGTAAGTTTGTGCTTGATTTTTCTTCTATTATAAGCACTTCTCAGCATATTGAAGCCCAATTCCTCTCAGAGTACAGTGTTTGTCATAGGGATGTGGAGTATCGCCTATTGATTTTATGGATTTCCTCGCAGGAAATCTTTTCAAAGGTTCTCGGTTATCGGTCGTAGGGATTTATCTCCTACCTCCCTTTTCAGATCGATGATATACTCTTATATACCATTACCTCTGCTGATACTTTTTCAGTACTGGTTTGGCTATCTGCTATATGTGGATGGGTGTCTTTCGGTAAGTATGTTTTCATTATTTAAGACACTCTCAGCTATGGTTTGGCACTTTATGTATTAATATAAAGTTTTAAATATATGTATTTACTTATATTTGCTATGAGTCAGGTCGATGTATATTTCCTATTGCAGACTGTCCGTTTCAGTTTGGGAAGCATGTTTTAGGAAGTTATTTTTTTTTACCTGGGGTATAGTCCTTTTCTTCTGTTAAGTGTGATCAGTCCACGGGTCATCATTACTTGTGGGATATTATCTGCTCCCCTACAGGAAGTGCAAGAGGATTCACCCAGCAGAGTTGCTATATAGCTCCTCCCCTCTACGTCACCCCCAGTCATTCTCTTGCACCCAGCAACTAGATAGGTCGTGTGAGAGGACTATGGTGATTATACTTAGTTTTATATCTTCAATCAAAAGTTTGTTATTTTACAATAGCACCGGAGTGTGTTATTGCCTCTCTGGCAGAGTTTGAAGAAGAATCTACCAGAGTTTTTACTATGATTTTAGCCGGAGTAGTTAAGATCATATTGCTGTTCTCGGCCATCTGAGGAGTGAGGTAAACTTCAGATCAGGGGACAGCGGGCAGATGAATCTGCATAGAGGTATGTAGCAGTTTTTATTTTCTGACAATGGAATTGATGAGAAAATCCTGCCATACCGATATAATGTCATGTATGTATACTTTACACTTCAGTATTCTGGGAATGGTACTTCACTAGAATTACACTGTAAGAAAGACATAAAGCTGTTTAATAACTAGAGATTATGTTTAACGTTTTTGCTGGAATGTAAAATCGTTTTCATTTACTGAGGTACTGAGTGAATAAATGTTTGGGCACTATTTTTCCACTTGGCAGTTGCTTAAATCTGTTTTTTCTGTCAGTTTCTGTTCTCCCTCACTGCTGTGTGTGTGGGGGAGGGGCGCTGTTACTATGCATCAAATATTTTCTCTCAGCAGAGCTGTGAGAATTATAGTTTGACTGAGATAAAAACGTTTATTCTGTAATTTGTTTCCTGCTTTCAGAAATTGTTATCTTTGCTAATGGGATTAAACCTTTGCTAAAGTTGTGTTGTTTAATTGCTGAGGGGAACAATCCTTTGCTAAAACTGTATATTCTGACAAAGATTGATGCTATAACTTAATTATTTTAACTGTTATAATTTTTTTCTGTGCTTCTTAAAGGCACAGTTCGTTTTCATATTATTTGTAAATTACTTTGAAAAGTATTTTCAAGTTGCTGTTTATTTGCTAGTGTGTTAAACATGTCTGATTCAGAGGAATATCTCTGTGCTATATGTGTTAATGCCAAAGTGGAGCCCAATAGAAATTTATGTACTAAATGTATTGATGCTACTTTAAAAAACAGTCAATCTGTACAAATTGAACATATTTCACCAAACAACGAGGGGAGAGTTATGCCGACTAACTCGCCTCACGTGTCAGTACCTGCATCTCCCGCTCAGGAGGTGCGTGATATTGTAGCGCCGAGTACATCTGGGCGGCCATTACAAATCACATTACAAGATATGGCTACTGTTATGACTGAAGTTTTGGCTAAACTACCAGAACTAAGAGGTAAACGTGATCACTCTGGGGTGAGAACAGAGTGCGCGGATAATGCAAGGGCCATGTCTGATACTGCGTCACAGTTTGCAGAACGTGAAGACGGAGAGCTTCATTCTGTGGGTGACGGTTCTGATCCAAATAAACTGGACTCAGACATTTCAAATTTTAAATTTAAGCTTGAGAACCTCCGTGTGTTACTAGGGGAGGTATTAGCGGCTCTGAATGATTGTAACACAGTTGCAATCCCAGAGAAAATGTGTAGATTGGATAAATATTTTGCGGTACCGACGAGTACTGACGTTTTTCCTATACCTAAGAGACTTACTGACATTGTTACTAAGGAGTGGGATAGACCCGGTGTGCCTTTCTCACCCCCTCCTATATTCAGAAAGATGTTTCCAATAGACGCCGCCACACGGGACTTATGGCAAATGGTCCCTAAGGTGGAGGGAGCAGTTTCTACTTTAGCAAGCGTACCACTATCCCAGTGGAGGATAGCTGTGCTTTTTCAGATCCAATGGATAAAAAATTAGAGGGTTACCTTAAGAAAATGTTTGTTCAACAAGGGTTTATATTGCAACCTCTTGCATGTATTGCGCCTGTCACGGCTGCAGCAGCATTTTGGTTTGAGTCTCTGGAAGAGACACTTCAATCATCCACACTAGATGACATCACACACAAACTTAAATTCCTTAAGTTAGCTAATTCATTTATTTCAGATGCCGTAATACATTTAACTAAACTTGCGGCTAAAAATTCAGGATTCGCCATTCAGGCACGCAGAGCTCTGTGGCTGAAATCCTGGTCAGCTGATGTTACGTCTAAATCTAAATTGCTTAATATTCCTTTCAAAGGGCAGACCTTATTCGGGCCCGGCTTGAAAGAGATTATTGCTGACATTACAGGAGGTAAAGGTCATGCCCTGCCTCAGGACAAGGCCAAAGCCAAGGCTAGACAGTCCAATTTTCGTTCCTTTCGTAATTTCAAAGCAGGAGCAGCATCAACTTCCTCTGCACCAAAACAGGAAGGAGCTGTTGCTCGCTACAGACAAGGCTGGAAACCTAACCAGTCCTGGAACAGGGGCAAACAGGCCAGAAAACCTGCTGCTACCCCTAAGACAGCATGAATTGAGGGCCCCCGATCCGGGACCGGATCTAGTGGGGGGCAGACTTTCCCTCTTCGCCCAGGCTTGGGCAAGAGATGTTCAGGATCCCTGGGCGTTAGAGATCATATCTCAGGGATACCTTCTGGACTTCAAATCCTCTCCCCCAAGAGGGAGATTTCATCTGTCAAGGTTGTCAACAAACCTAACAAAGAAGGAAGCGTTTCTACGCTGCGTACAAGATCTTTTATTAATGGGAGTGATCCATCCAGTTCCGCGGTTGGAACAAGGACAAGGGTTTTACTCAAATCTGTTTGTAGTTCCCAAAAAAGAGGGAACCTTCAGGCCAATCTTGGATTTAAAGATCCTAAACAAATTCCTAAGAGTTCCATCGTTCAAGATGGAAACTATTCGAACAATTTTGCCCATGATCCAAGAGGGTCAGTACATGACCACAGTGGATTTAAAGGATGCTTACCTTCACATACCGATTCACAAAAGCCATTACCGGTATCTAAGGTTTGCCTTTTTAGACAGGCATTACCAGTTTGTAGCTCTTCCATTCGGACTGGCTACGGCTCCAAGAATCTTCACAAAGGTTCTGGGCACTCTTCTGGCGGTACTAAGACCGCGAGGAATTTCAGTAGCTCCGTACTTAGACGACATACTGATACAAGCTTCAAGCCTTCAAACTGCCAAATCTCATACAGAGATAGTACTGGCATTTCTAAGGTCGCATGGATGGAAAGTGAACGAAGAGAAAAGTTCTCTCTTTCCACTCACAAGAGTTCCCTTCCTGGGGACTCTGATAGATTCTGTAGAAATGAAGATTTACCTGACAGAGGACAGGTTAACAAAACTTCAAAGTGCATGCCGTGTCCTTCATTCTATTCAACACCCGTCAGTAGCTCAATGCATGGAGGTAATCGGACTAATGGTAGCAGCAATGGACATAGTTCCTTTTGCACGCCTACATCTCAGACCACTGCAACTGTGCATGCTAAGTCAGTGGAATGGGGATTACTCAGATTTGTCCCCCACTCTAAATCTGAATCAAGAGACCAGAAATTCTCTTCTATGGTGGCTTTATCGGCCACATCTGGCCAGGGGAATGCCATTCAGCAGGCCAGACTGGTCAATTGTAACAACAGACGCCAGCCTACTAGGTTGGGGCGCTGTCTGGAATTCTCTGAAGGCTCAGGGACTATGGAATCAGGAGGAGAGTCTTCTTCCAATAAACATTCTGGAATTGAGAGCAGTCCTCAATGCTCTTCTGGCTTGACCCCAGTTAACAACTCGGGGGTTCATCAGGTTCCAGTCGGACAACATCACGACTGTAGCTTATATCAACCATCAGGGAGGGACAAGAAGCTCCCTAGCAATGATGGAAGTATCGAAGATAATTCGCTGGGCAGAGTCTCACTCTTGCCACCTGTCTGCAATCCACATCCCGGGAGTGGAGAACTGGGAGGCGGATTTCTTAAGTCGTCAGACTTTTCATCCGGGGGAGTGGGAACTTCATCCAGAGGTCTTTGCCCAAATACTTCGACGTTGGGGCAAACCAGAGATAGATCTCATGGCGTCTCGACAGAACGCCAAGCTTCCGCGCTACGGGTCCAGATCCAGGGATCCGGGAGCGGTCCTGATAGATGCCTTGACAGCACCATGGACCTTCAGGATGGCTTATGTGTTTCCACCTTTCCCGATGCTTCCTCGATTGATTGCCAGAATCAAACAGGAGAAAGCATCAGTGATTCTAATAGCGCCTGCATGGCCACGCAGGACTTGGTATACAGATCTGGTGGACATGTCATTCTGTCCACCTTGGTCGTTACCTCTGAAACAGGACCTTCTGATTCAGGGTCCTTTCAAACATCAAAATCTAACTTCTCTGAAGCTGACTGCTTGGAAATTGAACGCTTGATCTTATCAAAGCGTGGTTTTTCTGAGTCAGTTATTGATACCTTAATACAGGCTAGGAAGCCTGTTACCAGAAAGATTTACCATAAAATATGACGTAAATACCTATATTGGTGCGAATCCAAAGGTTACTCTTGGAGTAAGGTTAGGATTCCTAGGATATTGTCTTTTCTACAAGAAGGTTTAGAAAAGGGGTTATCCGCTAGTTCCTTAAAGGGACAGATCTCAGCTCTGTCCATTCTGTTACACAAGCGTCTGTCAGAAGTTCCAGACGTTCAGGCTTTTTGTCAGGCTTTGGCCAGGATTAAACCTGTGTTTAAAGCTGTGGCTCCACCATGGAGTTTAAACCTTGTTCTTAACGTTTTACAGGGTGTTCCGTTTGAACCCCTTCATTCCATTGTTATAAAGTTGTTATCTTGGAAAGTTCTATTTTTAATGGCTATTTCCTCAGCTCAAAGAGTCTCTGAGTTATCAGCCTTACATTGTGATTCTCCTTATTTGATTTTTCACTCGGATAAGGTAGTTCTGCGTACTAAACCTGGGTTCTTACCTAAGGTAGTCACTAACAGGAATATCAATCAGGAGATTGTTGTTCCATCCTTGTGCCCAAATCCTTCTTCGAGGAAGGAACGTCTTTTGCACAATCTGGATGTAGTTCGTGCCCTTAAATTTTATTTACAGGCAACTAAAGATTTTCGACAAACGTCTTCCCTGTTTGTCGTTTACTCTGGTCAGAGGAGAGGTCAAAAAGCTTCTGCTACCTCTCTCTCTTTTTGGCTTCGTAGCATAATTCGTTTAGCTTATGAGACTGCTGGACAGCAGCCTCCTGAAAGAATTACAGCTCATTCCACTAGAGCTGTGGCTTCCACTTGGGCCTTTAAGAATGAGGCCTCTGTTGAACAGATTTGCAAGGCTGCAACTTGGTCTTCGCTTCATACTTTTTCCAAATTTTACAAATTTGACACTTTTGCTTCCTCGGAGGCTATTTTTGGGAGAAAGGTTCTTCAGGCAGTGGTTCCTTCTGTATAAAGAGCCTGCCTATCCCTCCCGTCATCCGTGTACTTTTGCTTTGGTATTGGTATCCCACAAGTAATGATGACCCGTGGACTGATCACACTTAACAGAAGAAAACATAATTTATGCTTACCTGATAAATTCCTTTCTTCTGTAGTGTGATCAGTCCACGGCCCGCCCTGTTTTTTAAGGCAGGTAAATATTTTTTAAATTATACTCCAGTCACCACTACACCCTTGGCTTCTCCTTTCTCGTTGGTCCTTGGTCGAATGACTGGAGGTGACGTAGAGGGGAGGAGCTATATAGCAACTCTGCTGGGTGAATCCTCTTGCACTTCCTGTAGGGGAGCAGATAATATCCCACAAGTAATGATGACCCGTGGACTGATCACACTACAGAAGAAAGGAATTTATCAGGTAAGCATAAATTATGTTTTTTTCAAATTGACTGTTTTTCTTTAAATTTCGCTGGCAAAATTAGGCTCGCGAAGTCGCACAATGCTGTTATTTATTGCGTCATTTATGGCGAGAATTTTTTTTTGCCGTGAAGATACGTCTTTGATGACGCAAGTTCGTCATTTCCAGCGTCTTAGTTGACGCCAGGTTTCCTTGCACGAGGTTGCGTCTGTTATGACGCGAGTTGCGTCATTTCCGGATGTTGTTGGCGCCCAAAAATTTTTCAACTTCCTTTTGCGTTGTGCGTCATACTTTATTTTTTACCCCACTTGCTATGTGCCTCTTGCTTTCTATATGCTCAGAGGGCTGTGCGGTTTGCATTTTTTCCCATTCCTGAAACTGCCATATAAGGAAATTGTAAATTTTGCTTTAATCTTGTTTTTTATTTTAGATTTTACAAGATGTCTCAATCTGATCCTGTCTCAGAAGCAACTATTGAAACCCTGCTGCCTGATCACAGTTCTACCAAAGCTAAGTGCATCTGCACCAAAGCTAAGTGCATTAGCTGAGATTATATCTCCAGCTGTAGTATGTAATAGTTGTCATGATAAGCTTTTGCATGCAGAAAACGTTTCTATCAGTACTAGTACAGTTTCTGTTGTTCCTTCAACATCTAATGTACATGATATCCCTGTTGATATGAAAAATTATATGGCTGATGCGATACAGAAGGCTTTGTCTGCTATTCCGCTTTCTCATAAAGTAAAAGGTCTTTTAAAAGTTCTCATAAAATTGATGAAATTTCTAATGACCGACAACATACTGAAATATCCTCCTCTAATGAGGATCTCTCTAATTCAGAAGTTCCTACCTCAGACATTGACACTGACAAATCTACTTATCTTTTCAAGATTGAGTATATTCGTTCCTTGTTAAAAGAAGTGTTGGTTACTTTGGATATTGAGGAGTCTAGTCCTCTTGATATCAAAACTAGTAAACATTTAAATTCTGTTTATAAACCTCCTGTGGTTACTCCTGAGGTTCTTCCAGTTCCTGATGCTATTTCTGATGTGATTGCTAAGGAATGGATTAAGCCTGGTACTTCTTTCATTCCTTCTAGGTTTAAAAGGTTGTAGCCTTTGCCAGTGGCTAGATTAGAGTTTTGGGATAAAGTCACCAAAGTTGATGGGACTATTTCTACTCTTGCCAAACGTACTACTATTCCTATGGAAGACAGTACTTCTTTTAAAGATCCTTTAAATAGGAAACTTGAATCTTATCTAAGGAAAGCTTATTTATATTCTGGCTATATTCTCAGGCCTGCCATTTCTATGGCTGATGTTGCGGCTGCATCAACCTTTTGGTTGGATTACTTAGTAAAACAAACCAAAGCAAAAAAAAAAAAAAAAAACGTGAAAAAACGTGTATTGGATAACTTAGCGCAACAGGAAACCGATTCTGATTTGTCTAGCATTGTTCGTTTGCTTCAACATGCTAATCATTTTATCTGTGATGCTATTTTTGATATCATCAAAATTTATGTTAAATCTATGTCCAAAGTAGCAATTTATTTGGTTCTCAGTTGGATTCAATTATTTTGACTCGGGATAAAAGATCTAAGGGTAAATCTAAAGCTTCTAATCGTTTTCGTTCTTTTCGACAGAATAAGGAACAGAAAACCAATCCTTCCCCTAAAGACTCTGGTTCCAATTGGAAACCTTCTTCAAGTTGGAATAAATCCAAGCCTTTTAAGAAACCAAATCCAGCCCCCAAGTCTGCATGAAGGTGCGGCCCTCTATCCAGTTCAGCTGGTGGGGGACAGATTTAAATTATTCCAAGACATATGGGTAGATTATGTTAAAAATCTGTGGATTCAGAGTATTGTCTCTCAAGGGTATCGAATAGGATTCAGAGTAAGACCTCCTGTGAGAAGATTCTTTCTCTCTCACGTTACAGCAAATCCGGTGAAGGCTCAGGCTTTTCTGAAGTGTGTTTCAGATCTAGAGCTTTCAGGTGTAATAATTCCAGTTCCGTTTCAGGAACAGGGTCTGGGGTATTATTCAAATCTATTCATTGTCCCAAAGAAAGAAAATTAATTCAGGCCAGTTCTGGATCTGAAGTTTTTGAATCGTTTTGTAAGAGTCCCAACTTTCAAGATGGTGACTATGAAGACGATTTAGCCTTTTGTTCAGCAAGGTCATTATGTGTCCATGATAGACTTACAGGAGACATATCTTCACATTCCGATTCATCCAGATCACTATCGGTTTTTGAGATTCTCTTTTCTAGACAAGCATTACCAATTTGTCGCTCTTCCATTTGGCCTAGCAACAGCTCCAAGGATCTTGAAGGTTCTCGGTGCCCTTCTATCTGTAATCAGAGAACAAGGTATTGTGGTGTTTCCTTATTTGGACGATAACTTGGTACTAGCTCAGTCTTTACATTTAGCTGAATCTCACACAAATCAACTAGTGTTGTTTCTTCAAAGACATGGTTGGAGGATCAATTTACCAAAGAGTTTCTTGATTCCTCAGACAAGGGTCACCTTTTTAGGTTTCCAGATAGATTCAGTGTCCATGACTCTATCCTTAACAGACAAGAGACAAATTAAATTGGTTTAAGCTTGTCAAAACCTTCATTCTCAATCAATCCCTTCAGTGGCAATGTGCATGGAAGTTTTAGGTCTCATGACTGCAGCATCGGACGCAATCCCCTTTGCTCATTTTCATATGAGACCTCTACAGATTTGTATGCTGAATCAATAGTGCAGGGATTATACTTGGATATCACAATTGATATACTTAAATCCCAACATTCAACTCTCTCTGACTTGGTGGTTAGACCATTATTGTATAGTTCAAGGGGCTTCTTTTGTTCATCCTACCTGGACTGTGATCACAACAGATGCAAGTCTTTCAGGTTGGGGAGCTGTCTGGGGATCTCTGACAGCACAAGGGGTTTGGAAACCTCAAGAGGCGAGGTTACCAATCAATATTTTAGAATGCCATGCTATTTTCAGGGCTCTTCAAGTTTGGCCTCTGTTGAAGAGAGAACCATTCATTTGTTTTCAGATGGACAATATCACAACTGTGGCATTTGTCAATCATCAGGGTGGGACTCGCAGTCCCCTAGCTATGAAAGAAGTATCTTGGATACTTTCTTGGGCGGAATCCAGCTCTGGTCTAATTTCAGTGGTGCATATCTCAGGTGTAGACAATTGGGAAGCAGATTATCTCAGCCGTCAGACCTTACATGCGGGAGAGTGGTCTCTCCATCCAGATGTATTTTGTCAGATTGTACAGATGTGGGGTCTTCCAGAAATAGATCTGATGGCTTCTCATCTAAACAAGAAACTTCCCAGGAACCTATCCAGGTCCAGGGATCCTCAGGCGGAGATGGTGGATGCTTTAGCAGATCCTTGGTTTTACCAACCTGCTTATATATTTCCGCCTCTAGTTCTTCTTCCAAGAGTGATCTCCAAGATCATCATGGAACAATCATGTGTATTTCTGATATCATCAGCGTGGCCTCACAGGTTTTGGTATGCGGATCTTGTCCGGATGTCCAGTTGCCAGCTTTGGCCACTTCCTTTAAGACCAGACCTGTCTCAAGGGCCGTTTTTCCATCAGGATCTCAAATCGTTAAATTTGAAGGTATGGAAATTGAACGCTTAGTGCTTACTCATAGAGGCTTCTCTGACTCAGTGATAAATACTATGCTACAGGCTCAATTTATTATCGAGTTTGGAAGACCTATATTTTATGGTGGTGTTCTCATAAATTCTCCTGGCATTCTTTTAGAATTCCTAGAATTTTACAGTTTCTTCAGGATGGTTTGGATAAAGGTTTGTCTGCAAGTACTTTGAAGGGACAAATATCTGCTCTTTCTGTTTTATTTCATAGAAAGATTGCTAAGCTTCCTGATATTCACTGTTTTGTTCAGGCTTTGGTTCATATCAAGCCTTTTATTAAAGGCTCCTCCTTTTGAGCCTATGCATTCTTTGGATATTAAACTACTTTCTTGGAAAGTGTTGTTTATTTTGGCTATCTCTTCAGCTAGAAGAGTTTTAAGAATTGTCTGCTCTCTCTTGTGAGTCTCCTTTTCTGATTTTTCATCAGGATAAGGCTGTTTTGCAAACTTTGTTTAAATTTCTTCCTAAGGTTGTGAATTCTAACAACATTAGTAGGGAAATTGTTGTTCCTTCCTTGTATCCTAATCCAAAGAATACTCTTGAAAGATCTTTACATTCTTTGGATGTTGTAAGAGCTTTGAAATATTATGTTGAAGCTACTAAAGATTTCAGGAAAACTTCTAGTCTATTTGTTGTCTTCTCTGGTTCTAGAAAAAGTCAGAAAGCTTCTGACATTTCTTGGGCATCTTGTTTAAAGCTTATTTGGAGGCGGGACAGTCCCCACCTCCAGAGGATCACAGCTCATTCTACTTGATCAGTCTCCACTTCTTGAGTTTTTAAGAATGAAGCTTCAGTTGATCAGATTTGCAAAGCAGCAACTTGGTCTTCTTTGCATGCATTTACAAAATTTTACCATTTTGATGTATTTGTTTCTTCTGAAGCAGTTTTTAGTAGAAAAGTTCTTCAGGCAGCTGTTTCAGTTTGATTATTCTGCTTATGTTTTAAGTTTTTTTTCTTTAAATTTATGAGAAAAACTTATTTTTGTGTGGATTTATTTTTTTCAGGGGAAAATGGATGTTTTTATTTTATCCCTCCATTTCTAGTGACTCTTCTGTGGACTTCCACATCTTGGGTATTTCTATCCCATACGTCACTAGCTCATGGACTCTTGCCAATTACATGAAAGGAAACATAATTTATGTAAGAACTTACCTGATAAATGTATTTATTTTATATTGGCAAGAGTCCATGAGACCCACCCTTTTTCTGGTGGTTATGATTTTTTGTATAAAAGCACAATTATATTTCCAGTTCCTCTTTTTTGTATGCTGTTTTACTCCTTTTTCTATCAGCCCACTACTTGGCTGTTCTTTAAACTGAATTGTGGTTGTGGTGAGGGGTGTATTTATAGGCATGTTGAGGTTTGGGAAACTTTGCCCCTCCTGGTAGGATTGTATATCCCATACGTCACTAGCTCATGGACACTTGCCAATATGAAAGAAATTAATTTATCAGTTAAGTTCTTACATAAATTATGTTTTTAGCTGTTTTATTTTATTTCTAACTGGCCAATTGTTTGTTAACCAGGGCTTGTGGGTAGCCTCTATTAAGACATTTTTGCTGTATTTCCTTCATTCTCAAATCCTTAATGTTACCATCACTTACTATTCTATTAACCCTTAGTAACTGACTTTTGGGTAAGGAGTTTACTTACCCCCTAGGATGGAAACTTTCATAACCTAATAGTGTGTTTCTGTCTGGGGTTTTTTATAGATCAAAAGACAACTTATTTTCATCCTTTAATACTCTAGTGTCTAGAAAGATGACAGACTCCTCACTATATTCCACCGAAAATTCTAATCCCCTAACTGCTGCATTAATTTCTTTAACAAAATTTTCTTAAAGGGATAGTCTTCTCCAGAATTTTTATTGTTTAAAAAGATAGATAATACCTTTTATTACCCATTTGGTTTTGCATAACCAATACTGTTATATTAATAAACTTTTTACCTCTGTGATTACCTTGCATCTAAACCTCTGCAGACTGCCCCCGTATCGCTGTTCTTTTGACAGACATGCATTTTAGCCAATTATTGTTGACTCATAAGTTTCTCCACAGAAGTGAGCACAATGTTATCTTTATTACACACTTGAACTAGCGCTGTCTATATGTGAAAAACTGTCAAAATCCACTAAGAAAAAATGATGCATTCAAGGGCTTTAGAAATTAGCATATGAATCTACCTATTTTTAGCTTTCAACAAAGAATGCCAAGAGAACAAAGCAAATTTGATGGTAAAAGTAAATAGGGATCATGAAAGTTTAATTCTGACTGGACTGTTCCTTTAAAGCATTTGTGGTACTAGTTCTAATTCTGAATTATACACAGTTTTGTGAAAATCCTTTGGAGTATTATTGCTCAATGTTTATTATCCTATATAATAAATGGCCAAGTATGTTTGTCAGATGCAGTCATGCGCAGTAGAGACTGCATGTGACAAACATACCTGGCCGTTTGGATCCTGACACTAAGCACAGAGCAAGGCTGATGCGGAGTGTCAGGGAGCGTGGCCGACGGGAGCGTCACGATGGGGGCGTGGCCGGGCGTCGCGAGGGGCGTGGCCGGGTGTCGCGAGGGGCATGGTCGGGTGCGGTGAGGGGCGTGGCCTGGCGGGTGTCACCGTGATGGGGCATGGCCGGGCGGGGTGCCGCGATGTAGGCGTGGCCAGAGAGGCAAAGGCTTGAAAGAGAGAGCCAAAGAGGGGAGGAGAGAGCCAAAGAGGGGGGGAGAGAGCCAAAGGGGGGGAGAGCCAAAGGGGGGGGAGCCAAGGGGGGGGAGAGAGCCAAAGAGGGGGGAGAGAGCCAAAGAGGAAAGAGAGCCAAAGAGGAAAGAGAGCCAAAGAGGAAAGAGAGCCAAAGAGGAAAGAGAGCCAAAGAGGAAAGAGAGCCAAAGAGGAAAGAGAGCCAAAGAGGAAAGAGAGACAAAGAGGAGAGAGAGCCAAAGAGGAGAGAGAGCCAAAGAGGGGAGAGAGCCAAAGAGGAGGGAGAGCCAAAGAGGAGGGAGAGCCAAAGAGGAGGGAGAGCCAAAGAGGAGGGAGAGCCAAAGAGGAGGGAGAGCCAAAGAGGAGGGAGAGCCAAAGAGGAGGGAGAGCCAAAGAGGAGGGAGAGCCAAAGAGGGGGGAGAGAGAGCCAAAGAGGGGGGGGAGAGCCAAAGAGGGGGGGGAGAGCCAAAGAGGGGGGGGGGAAGAGCCAAAGAGGGGGGAGAGAGCCAAAGAGGAAAGAGAGCCAAAGAGGAAAGAGAGCCAAAGAGGAAAGAGAGCCAAAGAGGAGAGAGAGCCCAAAGAGGGGGGAGAGAGTCCAAAGAGGGGGGAGAGAGTCCAAAGAGGGGGGAGAGAGCCCAAAGAGGGGGGAGAGAGCCCAAAGAGGGGTGAGAGAGCCCAAAGAGGGGTGAGAGAGCCCAAAGAGGGGGGAGAGAGCCAAAAAAAGGGGGGAGAGAGCCAAAGAAAGGGGAGAGAGAGAGCCAAAGAAAGGGGAGAGAGAGAGCCAAAGAGAGGAGAGAGAGAACAAAAGAGAGGAGAGAGAGCGCAAAGGAGAGGGGGAGAGAAAGCAAAAGAGAGGGGGGAGAGAGCAAGGGGTGGGACCGCTGTACTGCAAAAAATGGCCCGTATACACGGGCTTTAGTACTAGTTTTAAATAAAAGATGAAAAGCTCATGGCTCAAATATAACGCTTTGTATTTCTTTAAGGGATAATATGGAGTATTTTATTTTTTTATGTTTATTATGTTAAGTAATTTCACTTTTTACAATTCTTACTAATAAAAAAATGTATCAAATCTTGCTACTGTTTGCAAAATTCAGAAACAGCAAGCCAATGCTTAAAGGGACAGTCTACCTGAAAATGTTTATTGTTTAAAAATATAGATAATCCCTTTATTACCCATTCCCCAGTTTTGCATATCCAATACTGTTATATTAATATACTTGTTACCTCTGTGAAACCTTGTATTTAAGCCTCTGCTGACTGTCCCCTGATCTCAGTGCTATTTACAAACTTGCATTTTAACCAATTAGTGCAGATTCATAAATAACTCTGCAGGATTGAGCATAATGTTATGTATATGGCACACATGAACTAGCACTGTCTTGATATGAAAAGCTGATAAAATGTACTGAGATAAAAGGCCTGCAGAATCTTAGAAACAGTGAGAAATTTAGAGGTTTAAATGTTATAAAGTATATTGCTATAGCAATGTTGGTTGTGCAAACTGGGGAATGGGTAGTAAAAGTGTTATCTAACTTTCTCTTGTTAAGTGTAGTCAGTCCACGGGTCATCCATTACTTATGGGATTATATCTCTTCCCCAACAGGAAGTTGCAAGAGGATCACCCAAGCAGAGTTGCTATATAGCTCCTCCCCTCACATGTCATATCCAGTCATTCTCTTGCAACCTAACTAAAGATAGGTCGTTGTGAGAGGTCTGTGGTGTTTTTAAACTTAGTTTATTTCTTCAATCAAAAGTTTATTTTAAATGGCACCAGAGTGTGCTGTTTGTTTCTCAGGCAGCATTAGAAGAAGAATCTGCCTGCGTTTTCTATGATCTTAGCAGTCGTAACTAAGATCCACTGGCTGTTCTCATACATTCTGAGGAGTGAGGTGACTTCAGAAAAGGGGAATAGCATGCAGGGGCCCCCTGCAAACGAGGTATGTGCAGTAAATTATTTTTCTAAGGAATGGAATTGACTGAGAAAATACTGCTGATACCAATGTAATGTAAGTTCAGCCTTAAATGCAGTGGTAGCGACTGATATTAGGCTGATGAGTGTGTGTACACTGAAGTAATTTTCTAGGGAATGGAATTTGACTCAGAAAATACTGTTAATACTGAAGTAATGTATGAGCCTTAACTGCAGTAAAAGCGACTGGTAGCAGGCTTATTAATAACACTTCATAGCTTTTAAAATGTATGTTCAAAACGTTTACTAGCATGTTAATCGTTTTTTGTGAGGTACTTTTTGATAAAACTTATTGGGGCATGATTTTTACCACATGGCTATTTTTGTTTTCTGCATAGAAACAGTTATCTGAGCTTCCCCACTGTTGTAATATGAGTGGGAGGGGCCTTTTTTAGTGCTTTTTTGCGCAGTAAAAATTCAGTCACAATCTTCCTACTTCATCCTCCATGATCCAGGACGTCTCTAGAGAGCTCAGGGGTCTTCAAAATTCATTTTGAGGGAGGTAATCAGTCACAGCAGACCTGTGACAGTGTGTTTGACTGTGATAAAAACGTTAATTATTGAATTGTTATCCGTTTTTGGGTATTAAGGGGTTAATCATCCATTTGCTGGTGGGTGCAATCCTTTGCTAACTTAATACATTTACTGTGAAAATTTGGTTGCTATAACTAATTTGGTTCATTGTTATTTCAACTGTGACAGCTTTTTGTGCTTCTTAAAGGCGCAGTAGCGTTTTTTATATTGCTTGTAAATTTATTTGAAAGTATTTTCCAAGCTTGCTAATCTCATAGCTAGTCTGTTTAAACATGTCTGACACAGATGAATCTCTTTGTTCACTGTGTTTGAAGGCCAATGGGGAGCCCCATAGAAATTTGTGTACTAAATGCATTGATGTCACTTTAAATAAAAGTCAATCTTTACATGTAAAGAAATTATCACCAGACAACGAGGGGGAAGTTATGCCGACTAACTCTTCTCACGTGTCAGTACCTTCGCCTCCCGCTCAGGAGGTGCGTGATATTGTGGCGCCAAGTACAGAGAGGCCCATACAAATCACTTTGCAAGACATGGCTACTGTTATGACAGAAGTATTATCTAAATTGCCAGAATTAAGAGGCAAGCGCGATTGCTCTGGGTTAAGAACAGAGCACGCTGATGATGGGAGAGCCATGTCCGATACTGCGTCACAATTTGCAGAACATGAGGATGGAGAGCTTCATTCTGTGGGTGACGGATCTGATCCAGGGAGACTGGATTCAGAGATTTCTAATTTTAAATTTAAGCTTGAGAACCTCCGCGTATTGCTAGGGGAGGTATTAGCGGCTCTGAATGATTGTAACACGGTTGCAATTCCAGAGAAATTATGTAGGCTGGATAGATACTATGCGGTACCGGTGTGTACTGACGTTTTTCCTATACCTTAAGAGGCTTACAGAAATTATTAGCAAGGAGTGGGATAGACCCGGTGTGCCTTTTTCCCCCCCTCCTATATTTAGGAAAATGTTTCCAATAGACGCCACCACACGGGACTTATGGCAGACGGTCCCTAAGGTGGAGGGAGCAGTTTCTACTTTGGCTAAGCGTACCACTATACCGGTGGAGGATAGTTGTGCCTTTTCAGATCCAATGGATAAAAAATTAGAAGGTTACCTTAAGAAAATGTTTGTTCAACAAGGTTTTATCTTACAGCCCCTTGCATGCATTGCGCCTGTCACTGCTGCGGCGGCATTCTGGTTTGAGTCTCTGGAAGAGGCCATTCGCACAGCTCCATTGGATGAAATTATGAACAAGCTTAAAGCACTTAAGCTAGCTAACGCATTTGTTTCTGATGCCGTCGTACATTTAACCAAACTTACGGCTAAGATCTCCGGATTTGCCATCCAAGCGCGCAGAGCGCTATGGCTTAAATCCTGGTCAGCTGACGTGACTTCTAAATCTAAATTGCTTAATATTCCTTTCAAAGGGCAGACCTTATTCGGGCCCGGCTTGAAAGAAATTATCGCTGACATTACGGGAGGTAAGGGCCATGCTCTGCCTCAGGACAGGGCCAAATCAAAGGCCAAACAGTGTAATTTTCGTGCCTTTCGTAACCTCAAGGCAGGAGCAGCATCAACTTCCTCCGCTCCAAAACAGGAAGGAGCTGTTGCTCGTTACAGACAGGGCTGGAAAACTAACCAGTCCTGGAACAAGGGCAAGCAGGCCAGAAAACCTGCTGCTGCCCCTAAGACAGCATGAAGAGAGGGCTTCCTATCCGGAAACGGATCTAGTGGGGGGCAGACTTTCTCTCTTTGCCCAGGATCCCTGGGCGTTGGAGATCATATCTCAGGGATATCTTCTGGACTTCAAAGCTTCTCCTCCACAAGGGAGATTTCACCTTTCAAGGTTATCAGCAAACCAAATAAAGAAAGAGGCGTTTCTACGCTGTGTACAAGACCTCTTACTAATGGGGGGTGATCCACCCAGTTCCGCGGACGGAACATGGGCAAGGATTCTATTCAAATCTATTTGTGGTTCCCAAGAAAGAGGGAACCTTCAGACCAATCTTGGACTTAAAGATCCTAAACAAATTCCTAAGAGTTCCATCATTCAAAATGGAAACTATTCGAACCATCCTACCCATGATCCAAGAGGGTCAGTACATGACCACAGTGGACTTAAAGGATGCCTACCTTCACATACCGATTCACAAGGATCATTATCGGTACCTAAGATTTGCCTTCCTAGACAGGCATTACCAGTTTGTAGCTCTTCCCTTCGGGTTAGCTACGGCTCCAAGAATCTTTACAAAGGTTCTGGGCTCACTTCTGGCGGTACTAAGACCGCGAGGCATAGCGGTGGCTCCGTACCTAAACGACATTCTGATACAAGCGTCAAGTTTTCAAACTGCCAAGTCTCATACAAAGATAGTTCTGGCATTTCTGAGGTCGCATGGGTGGAAGGTGAACGTGGAAAAGAATTCTCTATTACCACTTACAAGGGTTCCCTTCCTAGGGACTCTTATAGATTCTGTAGAGATGAGGATTTACCTGACGGAGGCCAGGTTATCAAAACTTCTAAATGCTTGCCGTGCCCTTCATTCCATTCCACACCCGTCAGTAGCTCAGTGCATGGAAGTAATCGGCTTAATGGTAGCGGCAATGGACATAGTACCATTTGCGCGCCTGCAACTCAGACCGCTGCAATTGTGCATGCTAAGTCACTGGAATGGGGATTACTCAGATTTGTCCCCTCGGCTAAATCTGGATTAAGAGACCAGAGAATCTCTTCTATGGTGGCTTTCTCGGCCCCATCTGTCCAAGGGGATGACCTTTCGCAGGCCAGATTGGACGATTGCAACAACAGACGCCAGCCTTCTAGGTTGGGGCGCAGTCTGGAATTCCCTGAAGACTCAGGGATCATGGACTCAGGAGGAGAAACTCCTCCCAATAAATATTCTGGAGTTAAGAGCAATATTCAATGCTCTTCTAGCTTGGCCTCAGTTAGCAACTCTGAGGTTCATCAGATTTCAGTCGGACAACATCACGACTGTGGCTTACATCAACCATCAAGGGGGAACCAGAAGTTCTAACAACGTAAAAAGGAGAGTAGAAACCTAAAATACAGGTAACTAAAAGTCTAGGCAAAAGTTAGCACAACTGTATGAAATAAATAAGAGACTAGGGCGAATTCTTGAAATACAAATAGATTTAATAAAGTTACACTAAATAAGTGCATACATCCAAACATACAATCACATACATACAGGGATATAAGATGCATAAAAATGTTAGGTTGGCCGTGCAGGGGACTGGTGCACCAGTATACACAAATTGGCAAATGTTCATCACTTTGCATGTATAGGTAATATATAATTGTAATCCAAAGTATAGTGCGTGTCCTTAAAGTTGCACGGACCAAGTGGATACAGTCTTACCCCTTCGTGTCTAAATGTACATAGTAGCGTGAGGACATCAGGAGTCAAGGGGAGCTTACTCTCGCTGCGTCTTTTTCACAGGCATGTGTAAAGTGCAAATAGATAACAGTTCATGAGAATACCTGTCTTTTTCACGCGGTTGCTCTACCCTGAATTGTAGCTCCTGAGACACTGAGTATTTCCAGATGAGTCAAGGGGTAGACCACAGTCAGGCAAAAGGTCCTCTGACAAATTGCAGCAATTTGTCAGAGGACCTTTTGCCTGACTGTGGTCTACCCCTTGACTCATCTGGAAATACTCAGTGTCTCAGGAGCTACAATTCAGGGTAGAGCAACCGCGTGAAAAAGACAGGTATTCTCATGAACTGTTATCTATTTGCACTTTACACATGCCTGTGAAAAAGACGCGGCGAGGGTAAGCTCCCCTTGACTCCTGATGTCCTCACGCTACTATGTACATTTAGACACGAAGGGGTAAGACTGTATCCACTTGGTCCGTGCAACTTTAAGGACACGCACTATACTTTGGATTACAATTATATATTACCTATACATGCAAAGTGATGAACATTTGCCAATTTGTGTATACTGGTGCACCAGTCCTCTGCACGGCCAACCTAACATTTTTATGCATCTTATATCCCTGTATTTATGTGATTGTATGTTTGGATGTATGCACTTATTTAGTGTAACTTTATTAAATCTATTTGTATTTCAAGAATTCGCCCTAGTCTCTTATTTATTTCATACAGTTGTGCTAACTTTTGCCTAGACTTTTAGTTACCTGTATTTTAGGTTTCTACTCTCCTTTTTACGTTGTTAGATATTCACTTTTCTAGGATGCACCTGTATCTTTTATTGACTTATTAAGAGTGCTACTCACCCTGCTTTTCTTGGGAACCAGAAGTTCCCTAGCGATGTTGGAAGTCTCAAAGATAATTCGCTGGGCAGAGTCTCACTCTTGCCATCTGTCAGCGATCTACATCCCAGGCGTGGAGAACTGGGAGGCGGATTTTCTAAGTCGCCAGACTTTTCATCCGGGGGAGTGGGAACTTCATCCGGAGGTCTTCGCTCAACTGATTCATCGTTGGGGCAAACCAGATCTGGATCTCATGGCGTCTCGCCAGAACGCCAAGCTTCCTTGTTACGGATCCAGGTCCAGGGACCCAGGAGCGGTGCTGATAGATGCTCTGACAGCACCTTGGGTCTTCAACATGGCTTATGTGTTTCCACCATTTCCGATGCTTCCTCGACTGATTGCCAAGATCAAACAGGAGAGAGCATCAGTGATTCTGATAGCGCCTGCGTGGCCACGCAGGACCTGGTATGCAGACCTAGTGGACATGTCGTCCTGTCCACCATGGTCTCTGCCTCTGAGGCAGGACCTTCTAATTCAGGGTGCTTTCAACCATCCAAATCTAATTTCTCTGAGGCTGACTGCATGGAGATTGAACGCTTGATTCTATCAAAGCGTGGCTTCTCGGAGTCGGTTATTGATACCTTAATACAGGCTAGGAAACCTGTTACCAGAAGAATTTACCATAAGATATGGCGTAAATATTTATATTGGTGCGAATCCAAGAGTTACTCATGGAGTAAGGTTAGGATTCCTAGGATATTGTCCTTTCTACAAGAGGGTTTAGAAAAGGGCTTATCTGCTAGTTCGTTAAAGGGACAGATTTCTGCTCTGTCTATTCTTCTACACAAACGTCTGGCAGAAGTTCCAGACGTTCAGGCTTTTTGTCAAGCTTTGGCTAGGATTAAGCCTGTGTTTAAGACTGTTGCTCCGCCGTGGAGCTTAAACTTAGTTCTTAACGTTCTGCAAGGCGTTCCATTTGAACCCCTTCATTCCATTGATATCAAGCTGTTATCTTGGAAAGTTCTGTTTTTGATGGCTATTTCCTCGGCTCGAAGAGTCTCTGAGTTATCTGCCTTACATTGTGATTCTCCTTATCTGATTTTTCATTCAGACAATGTAGTTCTGCGTACTAAACCTGGGTTTTTACCTAAGGTAGTTTCTAACAGGAATATCAATCAAGAGATTGTTGTTCCATCATTGTGTCCTAACCCTTCTTCAAAGAAGGAACGACTTTTGCATAATCTGGACGTAGTCCGTGCCCTGAAGTTCTATTTGCAGGCAACTAAAGATTTTCGTCAAACTTCTTCCCTGTTTGTCGTTTACTCTGGACAGAGGAGAGGTCAAAAGGCTTCGGCTACCTCTCTCTCGTTTTGGCTTCGTAGCATAATACGTTTAGCCTATGAGACTGCTGGACAGCAGCCTCCTGAAAGAATTACAGCTCATTCTACTAGAGCTGTGGCTTCCACATGGGCCTTTAAGAATGAGGCCTCTGTTGAACAGATTTGCAAGGCTGCAACTTGGTCTTCACTTCACACTTTTTCAAAATTTTACAAATTTGACACTTTTGCTTCTTCGGAGGCTATTTTTGGGAGAA
Source organism: Bombina bombina (assembly GCF_027579735.1). Taxonomy (NCBI): domain Eukaryota; kingdom Metazoa; phylum Chordata; class Amphibia; order Anura; family Bombinatoridae; genus Bombina; species Bombina bombina. Next base: position 344,374,386 of record NC_069502.1, on the reverse strand, counting down.
AGGTGCTTCAGGCAGTGGTTCCTTCCGTTTAAAGTTCCTGCCTTGTCCCTCCCTTCATCCGTGTACTTTAGCTTTGGTATTGGTATCCCATAAGTAATGGATGACCCGTGGACTGACTACACTTAACAAGAGAAAACATAATTTATGCTTACCTGATAAATGTATTTCTCTTGTAGTGTAGTCAGTCCACGGCCCGCCCTGTCTTTTAAGGCAGATCTAAATTTTAATTAACCTCCAGTCACCACTGCACCCTATGGTTTCTCCTTTCTCGTCTTGTTTCGGTCGAATGACTGGATATGACATGTGAGGGGAGGAGCTATATAGCAACTCTGCTTGGGTGATCCTCTTGCAACTTCCGGTTGGGGAAGAGATATAATCCCATAAGTAATGGATGACCCGTGGACTGACTACACTACAAGAGAAATAAATTTATCAGGTAAGCATAAATTATGTTTTTTAAACAATAAAAAACAAGTATACTGTCCCTTTAAAGTGATATGAAACCCAATTCAGGTGTGAGCACAATGTTATCTATTTGACGTACATGAACTAGCAGTGCCTGTCAAAATGCACTGTGATAAGAGGCAATTCAATGGCTTAAAATATAGCATATGAGCCTATCTAGGTTTAGCTTTCCACAAAGAATACCAAGAGTGCAAAGCAAATTTGATGATAAAAGTAAAATGGAAAGTTGTTTAAAATTGCATGTCTATCTGAATCATGACAGTTTATTATGAACTAGAATATTCATTTAAGCAATAAAAACAGTAAGGTGTGAGTTTAAAATATTAAATATGTGTAACAATTATGCGATTATTTTTTGAGACCTTGCTAAAACGGCACCTTTTTGTTTTTAATTCAGAGCATTGGAGCTAGCTGTGAAACACAAGACACATGTCGATACTGTTTTGGCTTATCGACAAAAGTATCTGGATGACTTCAGTAAAAAGGAAACCAGCAAGAGATTTCTGCAATATGCAGAAGGCGTAAGTAAATGTGTTGATGTCCTTTTGTAATCTTTATAGAGAAAAAAACCCAATACAGTTATTATTTGCACTTCCCGGTTATACAGGATGTAACACTTGTGAATGGCAATTGATAGATCTCTATGGGGACAGTCTATATTATGTGCATTTTATTAGTATTTACAATTTTATGTTTGATTTAATGTGTTTCATTTATTAATTTTTAAGTAGGAAGATTAAATCCACAAAATAGTGCTTGAGAAATAAAATCCTTCAGTTTCTTAGTTTTAACAATATGTTTTCAATCACATGCTCTACCACAAAAGGCTTCTTTTCTCAGGTGGGGAAAGAGGGAAAAATGCTTGAATGGGCATGTGACCTATTATTGTGATCATTTTAAAATTGTAGTCAAGTGGTAGTTTTATATAACTTGTTAGGCTCAAGGTACAGAGTAATAAATGTATGCTGTATTGGTTATAAGTGAACAATCACGTATTTTAAATGAGGGATCATTTAATTCTCTAGATAGCCCATGGTTTTTTTTTTGTTTGTTTTTTCAAATGCAGCTTTATTGAAATAAATTAAATGATACAGTACAACTATTTGAAAGTTTACATTTACATCTTTTTGCTTTTTGTAAATTGTACAATGAGTGCAGCTGACATTTTTAATTTTAAAATAATCATAACTAAATAAAACTGAACAAAACTTAATAAAACTATGTCAGAATATTATTTGTTGAGTACTCCCATACTCCCTATGTGTATGCCGAAGCCTTTGTGTCTGATGAGTGCTGAATTCGTGCTATAACCACCCTTGGAAAATTGAGCTGATGGTGGTTGAAATACATTAGAGATTAATGTGTACCATGTTATTTTCATCTGTGTAAAAGAGGGCTCTTGTTTATGTTTAATAAAAGCATATTCTTCCAACTCTAATATTTGGTGAAATTTATTGTACCAGTGTGTGATTTCTTTGCTTTTCCAATTTTTGGCTATGAGGGCTTGCATACTGTTCCTAGCTATCAGCTAGATTACGAGCTTTGCGTTATGAGTGAAACAGCATTGTTATGCTTCATAACGCTGCTTTTTCTCTTGTAAGGTGTATCCAGTCCACGGATTCATCCATTACTTGTGGGATATTCTCCTTCCCAACAGGAAGCTGCAAGAGGATCACCCACAGCAGAGCTGTCTATATAGCTCCTCCCCTAACTGCCACCTCCCAGTCATTCTCTTGCAGCTCTCGACAAGGGAAGTAGCTAGAGAGATGTGGTGCATTAATGTGGTTTATCTTCAATCAAAAGTTTATTATTTTCAAATGGTACCGGAGTTGTACTATTTTAGCCTCAGGCAGAAAGTTGAAGAAGAGTCTGCCTGTGGTTTTTGGTGATCTTAGCGGTTTGAAACTAAGATCCACTGCTGTTCTCACACATAACTGAAGAGATAGGTAACTTCAGCTGGGGGAATAGCGTGCAGGGTCTCCTGCTCTGAGGTATGTGCAGTTTTAAATTTTTCTATAGAGATGATAAGCTAGAAAATGCTGACAATACTGGATTTATTTAAGGTAAGCCTGATTACAGTGATTTAATAACGACTGGTATCATGCTTGCTGTAAAGGGTAATATTTTTGTTATTTACTCCCATTACTGAATAGATATAACGTTTGCTTGAGTTATATAAACGTTTATTACATATTGGTGATAAAACTTTATTCTGGGGCCCAGTTTTTCCACATGGCTGACTAGATTTTGCCTAGGGATAGTTTTTTAAGGCCCTCTCACTGTGAGTACAGGTTGGGAGGGGCCTATTTTCGCGCCTAAATTGCGCAGTAGTTTTTGCAGCTTGAGACATCCAGCTTCCCTGAAGGAGTCCCCTGAACATATAGGACCTCTCTAAAGGGTTTTTGTGCCTTCCAAAGTCGTCGTATGGGCAGGTAGGGCCACAGCAGAGCTGTGGCAGTTGGTTGGATTGGAGAAGGGATTGTCAGCTAGTTCCTTAAAGGGACAGATTTCTGCTCTGTCTATTCTTTTGCACAAGCGTCTGGCGGATGTTCCAGACGTTCGGGCGTTTTGTCAGGCTTTAGTTGGAATCAAGCCTATGTTTAAACCTGTTGCTCCGCCATGGAGTTTAAATTTAGTTCTTAAAGTTCTTCAAGGGGTTCCGTTTGAACCTCTGCATTCCATAGATATCAAGCTTTTATCTTGGAAAGTTCTGTTTTTGGTAGCTATCTCTTCGGCTCGAAGAGTTTCAGAGTTATCTGTCTTGCAGTGTGATTCCCCTTATCTGATCTTCCATGCAGATAAGGTAGTTTTGTGTACCAAACCTGGGTTTCTTCCTAAGGTGGTATCTAATAAGAATATCAATCAGGAGATTGTTGTTCCGTCACTGTGTCCTAATCCTTCTTCAAAGAAGGAACGTCTATTACACAATCTTGACGTGGTTCGTGCTTTAAAGTTTTATTTACAAGCTACTAAAGATTTTCGTCAAACATCTGCATTGTTTGTTCTCTACTGTGGACAGAGGAGATGCCAAAAGGCTTCAGCAACTTCTCTTTCTTTTTGGTTAAGAAGTATAATCCGCTTAGCTTATGAGACTGCTGGCCAGCAGCCTCCGGATGGAATTACAGCTCATTCTACTAGAGCGGTGGCTTCCACATGGGCTTTTAAAAATTAGGCTTCTCTGGAACAGATTTGTAAGGCGGCGACTTGGTCTTCGCTTCATACTATTTCTAAATTCTACAAATTTGATACTTTTGCTTCTTCGGAGGCTATTTTTGGGAGAAAGGTCTTACAGGCAGTGGTGCCTTCCGTTTAAGCCCCTGCCTTGTCCCTCCCTTCATCCGTGTCCTATAGCTTTGGTATTGGTATCCCACAAGTAATGGATGAATCCGTGGACTGGATACACCTTACAAGAGAAAACAAAATTTATGCTTACCTGATAAATTTATTTCTCTTGTGGTGTATCCAGTCCATGGCCCGCCCTGTAATTTTAAGGCAGGTGTTTTTTATTTTTTAAACTGCAGTCACCACTGCACCCTATAGTTTCTCCTTTCTCTTGCTTGTCTTCGGTCGAATGACTGGCAGGTGGCAGTTAGGGGAGGAGCTATATAGACAGCTCTGCTGTGGGTGATCCTCTTGCAGCTTCCTGTTGGGAAGGACAATATCCCACAAGTAATGAATCCGTGTACTGGCTACACCACAAGAGAAATACATTTATCAGGTAAGCATAAATTTTGTTTTCCCTAACGCCGCTATTACAAGTCTTGTAGGTATAGGTGTACCGCAAACCTTTTTGGCCGTCACGCAACGTCAGTACCGAACTTTTAAAAAAGTCCTTTTCAATAGGACTTCCATGGCGCCGGTATTACAAGTTTGCCTGGGTGGCAAAAAAGTGAGCGTTACACCCTATAACCGACAAGATCTGTATCGCCATCTAAACTCAGTAGTTATGAGTTTTACGTTACAAAGCTGTAGCATAAAACTCATAACTAAAGTATTAAAAAGTACACTAACACCCATAAACTACCTATTAACCCCTAAACCGAGGCCCTCCTGCATCGCAAACACTAAAATAAAATTAACAACCCCTAATCTGCCGCTCTGGACATCGCCGCCACTAAAAAAAATTTATTAACCCCTATTCCGCCGCTCCCCAACATCGTTGCCATTATAATAAACCTATTAACCCCTAAACCACCGCCCACCCGCATCGCAAGCACTATTTAAAGATTATTAACACCTAATCTGTTGTCCGCCCACACCGCCGCTATAATAAACCTATTAACAACTAAACCGCAAGCCCCCCAGAACGAAATATACTTAAATAAATTATTAACCCCTAAACCTCTGACCTCCCACATCACTAACTCTACATAAATATATTAACCCCTAAACCTAACCCTTACCCTAACATAACCCTAAGTCTAACCCTAACACCCCCTAACTTAAATATAATTAAAATAAAGCTAAATAAACCTTACAATTATTATATAAATAATTCCTATTTAAAACAAAATACATACTTACCTGTAAAAAAAACCCTAAGCTAGCTACATTATAACTAATAGTTATATAACAGCTGTCTTAGGTTTTATTTTTATTTCACAGGTAAGTTTGTATTTATTTTAACTAGGTAGACTAGTTAGTAAATAGTTATTAACCATTTAATAACTACCTAGCTAAAATAAATATAAAGTTACCTGTAAAATAAAACCTAACCTGCCTTACACTAAAAACTAATATTACAATAAAATAAAATAAATTATTAAAATACAATTTTCTAAATTGCAAAATAAATACACTAAATTACAAAAAATAAAAAACCACATTATCAAAAATAAAAACTAATTACTCCTAATCAAATAGCCCTATCAAAATAAAAAATCCCCCCCTAAAATAAAAAAAAACCCTAGCCTACACTAAACCTTAAAATGGCATTTTGTGGGGCATTGCCCCAAAGAAATCAGCTATTATACCTGTAAAAATAAATACAAACACCCCCCAACCGTAAAGCCCACCACCCAACCAACCAAACCCCCCCCCCAATAAAAACCTATCTAACTAACCTAAGCTAACCATTTCCCTGAAAAGGGCATTTGGATGGGGATTGCCCTTAAAAGGGCATTTAGCTCTTTTACATTGCCCAAAACCCTAAGTTAAAAAAAAACCCACCCAAAAAAACCTGAAAAAAACCTAACACTAACCCCCGACGATCCACTTACAGTTTTCGAAGTCCGAACATCCATCCTCATCCAGCCAGCAAAGTCATCATCCAGGCGGCAAGAAGTCTTCATCCGGACGGCCTCTTCCATCTTCATCCAGCTGGTGAAGTCCTCATCCAGATAATTGGATCAGCCAATAGGATGAAAGCTCAATCCTATTGGCTGATTGCAACAGCCAATAGGATTTTTTCACCTTTAATTCCTATTGGCTGATAGAAATCTTTCAGCCAATAGGAATGTAAGGGGCGCCATCTTGGATGACGTCACTTAAAGGGAAACTTCATTCTACAGCGACCATCGTAAGAAGAGGATGCTCCGTGCCGGATGTCTTGAAGATGGACCCGCTCCATCCCGGATGGATGAAGATAGAAGATGCCGTCTTGATGAAGACTTCTTGCCGTCTGGGTGAGGACTTTGCCGGCAGGATGAAGATGGAAGAGGACGCCTGGATGAAGACTTCTTGCCGCCTGGATGATAACTTCGCCGGCTGGATGAGGATGGATGTCCGGACTTCGAAAACTGTAAGTGGTGGTGGGTTTTACTGTTGGGGGGGTGTTTGTATATTTTTTTTTACACAGGTAAAAGAGCTGATTTCTTTGGGGCAATGCCCCACAAAAGGCAATTTTAAGGGCCATTGGCAGTTTAGTGTAGGCTAGGGTTTTTTTATTTTGAGGGGGCTTTTTTTATTTTGATAGGGCTATTATATTAGGAGTAATTCGTTTTTATTTTTGATAATGTGTTTTTTTTTGTAATTTAGTGGGGGTTTTTAAATTTAGAAAATTGTATTTTAATAATTTTATTTTATTTTATTGTAATGTTAGTTTTTAGTGTAAGGCAGGTTAAGTTTTATTTTACAGGTAAGTTTGTATTTATTTTAACTAGGTAGTTAATAACTATTTACTAACTATTTACTAACAAGTGTACCTAGTTAAAATAAATACAAACTTACCTGTGAAATAAAAATAGAACCTAAGATAGTTATATTAGTTATATTAGTTATAATAGTTATTAGTTATAATAGTTATTAGTTATATTGTAGCTAGCTTAGGTTTTTTTTTTTTACAGGTAAGTATGTATTTAGTTTTAAATAGGAATTATTTAGGTAATAATTGTAAGGTTTATTTAGCTTTATTTTAATTATATTTAAGTTAGGGGGTGTTAGGTTTAGGGGTTAATATATTTATTTAGTGTTAGTGATGTTGGAGGCCAGAGGTTTAGGGGTTAATAACTTTAGTATAGTGGCGGCAACATTGGGGGGTGGCAGATTAGGGGTTAATATTTTTTTTAAGGTGGCAGCGATGTTAAGGGCGGCAGATTAGGTGTTAATAACATTTATGTAGGTTGCGGCGATCTTGGGGGCGGCAGATTAGGGGTGTTTAGACGTGGTTTTTATGTTAGGGTGTTAGGTTTAAACATAACTTTTTCTTTCCCCATAAACATCAATGGGGCTGCGTTACGGAGCTTTTGTTTTCGCGATCGCAGGTGTTAGGCTTTTTTTTTGCCGGCTCTCCCCATTGATGTCTATGGGGAAATCATGCACGAGCACGTCAAAGCAGCGTTTGTATTTCGATCCGGTATGGAGCTCAACGCCACCATATCGCCCGCACAAGCCTGCTTTTTGTAAACCTGTAATAGCAGCGCTATAGGTAGGTGAAATAACGCTGATTTTGTGGAGGTGGTTAATTTCCCTATAGCGCTAAAAACTTGTAACCTAGCTGCATGAAAACTAATTTCTTTTTGTAGGGTAAAAGTTTAGGGGGAGCATTATTGAGTAACCAAATAATAGGGTCCGCTGGTAAAATAACCTCTAGCATTCTGGAAGTAGACTTTATGATAGTTTCCTATATGTTTTGTATAGGAGGACACATATGTCACATAGTGCCTACAGATTTCTCACATCTCCAGCATTTATCGTTGGCAGATGCAAATAGCTTACTTATTCTTGATGGGGTCATATACCATCTCTATTTGAGCTTTGGATAGCTTAAGTTACATTTATAAATAACAGAAAATGTTACAATACTGCTCCAACCTGGCTATTTTATTATGCCACCTGGCTACAAAGATTTCTAAGGAGAACATTGACCTGTTATACTCCATGATTAGTAAAATAACAATGTGAGTTAGTTTAAACTGTGGGGTAGATTTATCAAGCAGCGGATGCTGCAATCTACCCCTGAAGTTCAGGTCCGCCTGAAACTTAAGTTAAGAAGCAGCGGCCATAAGACCGCTTCTCCTTAACTCGTCCGCCACCTCTGGGGTGGTGGACAGCAGTCATCCTAATCGGATGCGATCGGGATGATTAACACAAGCATTTATCCAGACAGTTGATAAATCTACCCCTGTGTCTATTTCTTGAGAACAATTCAATTTCTTTAATGTCTATCAGCTATAATATATTTAATTTCCATATAAATTTGACTTAATTTCTTATTTTGGCCTTGGCAAATTCCTGTGTGTGTTAGGCAGTGATTTGATTACGATTGTCTTGTGTCTATCTGCATTTAATATCAGTGCTCATGCTAATTAATCACATTGTCTTCTGTGCCCTTCAGAATACTATTTCTCTTGTAAGGTGTATCCAGTCCACGGATTCATCCATTACTTGTGGGATATTCTCCTTCCCAACAGGAAGCTGCAAGAGGACACCCACAGCAGAGCTGTCTATATAGCTCCTCCCCTAACTGCCACTCCCAGTCATTCTCTTGCAGCTCTCGACAAGAAAGGAAGTATCAAGATATATGTGGTGAATTAGTGTAGTTTATCTTCAATCAAAAGTTTGTTATTTTTAAACGGTACCGGCGTTGTACTGTTTTTACCTCAGGCAGAAATTAGAAGAAGAGTTCTGCCTGAGGTTTTTGATGATCTTAGCAGGTTGTAACTAAGGGATCATGCTTGCAGTAAAGGGTAATATTCATGTTACTTGCTCTTATTACTTAGTATGTAAAACGTTTGCATGATATATAAAAAACGTTTTTTACTGAGGCTGATAAATCTTTATTTGGGGCCTAGTTTTCCACATGGCTGACTAGATTTCTCCTAGGAGTAGTTATTTAGGCCCTTTCACTTTGAGTGCATGGTGGGAGGGGCCTATTTTCGCGCTCTAATTGCGCAGTAGTTTTTACAGTCTGAGACATCCAGCTTCCCTGAAGGAGTCCCCTGACATATAGGACCTCTGTAAAGGGTTTTTGTGCCTACAAAAGTCGTTTTATGGGCAGCTAGGAGCCACAGTAGAGCTGTGGCAGTTTGCTTGTGACTGTTTATAACGGTTTTACCGTTTTTCTGATTCGTTTTTGAGCCTGAGGGGTTAATCATCCATTTGCAAGTGGGTGCAATGCTATTTTAGTCTATTATACACACTGTAAAAATTTTGTAGAGTTTACTGCTTTTTTCACTCTTTTGCAGTTTATGTGATTGTTTTTTTCCCTTAAAGGCACAGTACCGTTTTTTTATATTCTGCTTTTTCACATTTATTAAAGTGTTTTTCAAGCTTGCTGGTCTCATTACTAGTCTGTTAAACATGTCTGACATAGAGGAAACTCCTTGTTCATTATGTTTAGAAACCATTGTGGAACCCCCTCTTAGAATGTGTACCAAATGTACTGATCTTACTATAAATTATAAAGACCATATTCTGGCTTTAAAAGATTTATCACCAGAGGAAATTGACAAGGGGGAAGTTATGCCGACTAACTCTCCCCACGTGTCAGAACCTATAACTCCCGCTCAAGGGACGCCAAGTACATCTAGCGCGCCCATTGCGTATACCTTACAAGACATGGCGGCAGTTATGAATTATACCCTTACAGAGGTATTGTCCAAACTGCCAGGGTTACAAGGAAAGCGAGACAGCTCTGGGGCTAGAACAAATACAGAGCTCTCTGACGCTTTAGTAGCTATGTCTGATATACCCTCACAATGTGCAGAAGCCGAAAGCAGGAGAGCTTCTATCTGTGGGTGATTTTTCTGATTCAGGGAAGACACTTCAACCTGATTCTGATATGTCTACATTTAAATTTAAGCTTGAACACCTCCGCGTGTTGCTCAGGGAGGTTTAAGCAACTCTGGATGACTGTGACGCCATTGTAGTCCCAGAGAAATTGTGTAAATTGGATAAATACTATGCAGTGCCTGTTTACACTAATGTTTTTCCAATCCCTAAGAGGTTTTCAGAAATTATTACTAAGGAATGGGTTAGACCAGGTGTGCCGTTCTCTCCCCCTCCTGTTTTTAAAAAGATGTTTCCTATAGATGCCGCTACACGGGACTTGTGGCAAACGGTCCCTAAGGTGGAGGGAGCAGTCTCTATCCTAGCGAAGCGTACAACTATCCCTGTCGAGGACAGTTGTGCTTTTCTAGATCCAATGGACAAAAAATTAGAGGGTTACCTTAAGAAAATATTTATTCAACAAGGTTTTATTCTCCAGCCCCTTGCAAGCATTGCCCCAGTCACTGCTGCTGCGGCCTTCTGGTTTGAGTCTCTAGAAGAGGCTCTACAGGTAGAAACCCCGTTGGATGATATCCTTGACAAGCTTAAAGCCCTTAAGCTAGCCAATTCATTTGTTTCTGATGCTGTTGTTCATTTAACTAAGCTAACGGCTAAAAATTCAGGTTTTGCTATTCAGGCGCGTAGGGCGCTATGGCTTAAATCCTGGTCAGCTGACGTTACTTCAAAGTCTAAGCTTCTCAACATTCCCTTCAAGGGGCAGACCCTATTCGGGCTTGGACTGAAGGAGATCATTTCTGATATTACTGGAGGAAAAGGTCACGCCCTTCCTCAGGATAGGTCCAACAAATTAAGGACCAAACAGACTAATTTTCGTTCCTTTCGAAACTTCAAGAGTGGCGCAGCTTCAACTTCCTCTAATACAAAACAAGAGGGAAATTTTGCCCAGTCCAAACTGGTCTGGAGACCTAACCAGGCTTGGAACAAGGGAAAGCAGGCCAAAAAACCTGCTGTTGCCTCTAAGACAGCATGAAAGATCAGCCCCCGATCCGGAAACGGATCTAGTAGGGGGCAGACTTTCTCTCTTCGCCCAGGCTTGGGCAAGAGATGTCCAGGATCCCTGGGCGTTGGAAATTGTGTCCCAGGGATATCTTCTGGATTTCAAAGCTTCTTTCCTAAAAGGGAGATTTAATCTCTCACATTTATCTGCAAACCAGATAAAGAGAGAGGCATTCTTACATTGTGTTCAAGACCTCATAGTTATGGGAGTGATCCACCCAGTTCCAAAGGAGGAACAGGGGCAAGGCTTCTATTCAAATCTGTTTGTAGTTTCCAAGAAAGAGGGAACATTCAGATTAATCTTAGATCTCAAAATCTTAAACAAAATTCTCAGGTTCCCATCATTGAAGATGGAGACTATTCGAACCATCCTACCTATGATCCAGGAGGGCAATATATGACTATATATAAAGGATGCTTATCTTCACATTCCGATAACAGAGATCATCATCGGTTTCTCAGGTTCGCCTTACCTAGATGACATTCTGATACAGGCGTCAAATTTCAAATCGCCAGGTCCCATACGGACATTGTTCTGGCATTCCTGAGGTCTCATGAGTGGAAGGTGAACGAAGAAAAGAGTTCTCTATCCCCTCTCACAAGAGTTTCCTTCCTAGGAACTCTGATAGATTCTGTAGAAATGAAGATTTACCTGACAGAGACCAGGTTGTCAAAACTTCTAAATTCCTGCCGTGTTCTTTATTCTACTTCTCGACCCTTCAGTGGCTCAGTGTATGGAAGTAATCGACTTAATGGTAGCGGCAATGGACATAGTGCCGTTTGCCCGCCTACATCTCAGACCGCTGCAACTGTGCATGCTCAGTCAGTGGAATGGGGATTACACAGATTTGTCCCCTCTACTAAATCTGGATCAAGAGACCAGGGATTCTCTTCTCTGGTGGCTATCTCGGGTCCATCTGTCCAAGGGTATGACCTTCCGCAGGCCAGATTGGACAATACTAACGACAGATGCCAGCCTTCTGGGCTGGGGTGCAGTCTGGAACTCCCTGAAGGCTCAGGGCTCGTGGACTCAGGAGGAGGCACTCCTTCCGATAAACATTCTGGATCTAAGAGCGATATTCAATGCTCTTCAGGCTTGGCCTCAGCTTGCTGCGGTCAGGTTCATCAGATTTCAGTCGGACAATATCACGACTGTAGCCTACATCAACCATCTAGGGGGAACAAGGAGTTCCCTAGCAATGTTGGAGGTTTCAAAAATAATTCTATGGGCAGAGGTTCACTCTTGCCATCTATCAGCTATCCATATCCCAGGAGTAGAAAACTGGGAGGCGGATTTTCTAAGTCGGCAGACTTTTTATCCGGGGGAGTGGGCACTCCATCCGGAGGTATTTGCACAGTTGATTCAACTTTGGGGCAAACCAGAACTGAATCTCATGGCGTCTCGTCAGAACGCCAAGCTTCCTTGTTATGGATCCAGGTCCAGGGATCCCAAGGCAGCGCTGATAGATGCTCTAGCAGCGCCTTGGTCCTTCAACCTGGCTTATGTGTTTCCACCGTTTCCTCTGCTCCCTCGTCTGATTGCCAAGATCAAGCAGGAGAGAGCTTCAGTGATTTTGATAACACCTGCGTGGCCACGCAGGACTCGGTATGCAGATCTGGTGGACATGTCATCCCTTCCACCATGGACTCTGCCGCTGAGGCAGGACCTTCTACTTCAGGGTCCTTTCAAACATCCAAATCTAATTTCTCTGCGTCTGACTGCTTGGAGATTGAACGCTTGATTTTATCAAAGCATGGTTTCTCTGAGTCAGTCATTGATACCTTAATTCAGGCTCGAAAGCCGGTCACCAGGAAAATCTATCATAAGATATGGTGTGAATCCAAAGGTTACTCATGGAGTAAGATCAGGATTCCTAGGATATTATCTTTTCTCCAAGAAGGATTGGAGAAGGGATTGTCAGCTAGTTCCTTAAAGGGACAGATTTCTGCTCTGTCTATTCTTTTGCACAAGCATCTGGCTGATACTCCAGATGTTCTGGCGTTTTTTCAGGCTTTAGTTAGAATCAAGCCTGTGTTTAAACCTGTTGCTCCGCCATGGAGTTTAAATTTGGTTCTTAAGGTTCTGCAAGGGGTTCTGTTTGAACCTTTGCATTCCATAGATATTAAACTTTTATCTTCGAAAGTTCTGTTTTTAGTAGTTATCTCCTCGGCTCGAAGAGTTTCCGAGTTATCTGCTTTACAATGTGATTCCCCTTATCTCATTTTCCATACAGATAAGGTAGTGTTACGTACCAAACCTGGTTTTCTTCCTAAGGTGGTATCTAATAAAAATATCAATCAGGAGATTGTTGTTCCTTCACTATGTCCTAATCCTTCTTCAAAGAAGGAACGTCTTTTTCACAATCTTGATGTGGTTCGTGCTTTAAAATTTTATTTACAAGCTACGAAGGATTTTCGTCAAACATCTGCTTTGTTTGTGGTCTACTCTGGACAGAGGAGAGGCCAAAAGGCTTCGGCAACTTCTCTTTCCTTTTGGCTAAGAAGTATAATCCGTTTAGCTTATGAGACTGCTGGCCAGCAGCCTCTTGAAAGAATTACAGCTCATTCCACTAGAAAGGTAGCTTCCACATGGGCTTTTAAGAATGAGGCTTCTGTTGAAAAGATTTGTAAGGCGGCGACTTGGTCTTTGCTTCATACTTCTTCTAAATTCTACAAATTCAATACTTTTGCTTCTTCGGAGGCTATTTACAGGCAGTGGTGCCTTCCGTTTAAGCGCCTGCCTTGTCCCTCCCTTCATCCATGTCCTATAGCTTTGGTATTGGTATCCCACAAGTAATGGATGAATCCGTGGACTGGATACACCTTACAAGAGAAAACAAAATTTATGCTTACCTGATAAATTTATTTCTCTTGTGGTGTATCCAGTCCACGGCCCGCCCTGTCATTTTAAGGCAGGTATTTTTTTATTTTTAAACTACAGTCACCACTGCACCCTATAGTTTCTCCTTTCTCTTGCTTGTCTTCGGTCGAATGACTGGGAGTGGCAGTTAGGGGAGGAGCTATATAGACAGCTCTGCTGTGGGTGTCCTCTTGCAGCTTCCTGTTGGGAAGGAGAATATCCCACAAGTAATGGATAAATCCGTGGACTGGATACACCACAAGAGAAATTTATCAGGTAAGCATAAATTTTGTTTTTCTTTCATGTAATTGGCAAGAGTCCATGAGCTAGTGACATATGGGATATACAATCCTACCAGGAGGGGCAGAGTTTCCCAAACCTCAAATGCCTATAAATACACCCCTCATCACACCCACAATTCAGTTTTACAAACTTTGCCTCCCTATGGAGGTGGTGAAGTAAGTTTGTGCTTGATTTTTCTTCTATGATAAGCACTTCTCAGCATATTGAAGCCCAATTCCTCTCAGAGTACAGTGTTTGTCAGAGGGATGTGAAGGGAGTATCGCCTATTGATTTTATGATTTTCCTTACGGGAAATCTTTTAAAGGGTTCTCTGTTATCGGTCGTAGAGTTTCATCTCCTACCTCCCTTTTCAGATCGACGATATACTCCTATATACCATTACCTCTGCTGATACTCTTTCAGTACTGGTTTGGTATCTACTATATGTGGTTGGGTGTCTTTCGGTTAGTATGTATTATTATTTAAGACACTCTCAGCTATGGTTTTGCGCTTTATGTATTAATATAAAGTTTTAAATATATGTATTTACTTACATGAGTCAGGTCTATATATATTTCCCTTTTGCAGTCTAAACAGTTTCAGTATAGGAATCATGTTTGGGAAGTTTATTTAAACTTTTTTTCTTACCTGGGGTTCAGTCCTTTTCAAATTGACTCTCATTTTTTCGCGGGCAAATCTAGGCTCGCGAGGGATCAAAATGCTGTTTTTTATTGCGTCATTCTTGGCGCAAAGTTGGGCCGTTGATGGCGCAAGTTTCGTAATTTCCTGCGTCTTTGTTGACGTTGTTTTGGCGCGAGATTGCGTTTATTATGACTCGAATTATGTCATTTGCTTTTTTTTTTTTGTTACATATTGCGATATGTTTCATTCTGATCCTGACTCTGATGTTATTGTAGAAACTATGATGCCCTGGAACACAATTCTACAAAGCTGTGTGTTCTTTTCATTATTAAGCTGATGCTATTTCTTCAGTTTTATTATGTGGCATTTGTTTATTATGTTTTATGTTTCTACATGTATAATGACATTTACTGTTTTTTACATATTCAGTTCTTGTACTTGATTTTATTTGCAAACATTACATGTTGCTGCTTATATCATAAAGGTTATGACTGCTATTATGCCTTCAAATAAACTTACAAGGTCTTTTCAAAATTATTAAAATTTAATTAATTTTGTTTTGACCGACAGCATACTTAAGTTTATTATACTGATGAAGGTTTCTTTGTTTTAAAGATCCTGTATCAGACAGTTTGTTATAAATTCTCCTTATTTTTTTTTTTTTTTTAACATTTTTGATGTTCTTTGTTAAGGAAATATTTGTTATTTATAGCTTTTAGGAGTCCTCCTATTAACTATATTATTAATCCTTTTCAAACTGGATTTTAAGATTTTTTTTGCTCTTAAGGTTTTTCCTATGCAATATACTATTTGTATTATATTCTAGAGAATGTTTATCCTGATTCCCTCTTGGGACTGTACTACTATTTCTATGGAGATTGGTACTTATTTTCAGGATTCTTTAGATTTTTTTAATATAACCTTGGTAGGGCATATTCATGTACTGTTTATATTTTAGCTCAGATTTATCTGTGGCTGACATTGCTATTTCTTTCATGTAATTGGCAAGAGTCCATGAGCTAGTGACGTATGGGATATACAATCCTACCAGGAGGGGCAAAATTTCCCAAATCTCAAAATGCCTATAAATACACCCCTCACCACACCCACAATTCAGTTTTACAAACTTTGCCTCCTATGGAGGTGGCAAAGTAAGTTTGTGCTAGATTTCTACGTTGACATGCGCTTCTCAGCTTTTTTGAAGCCCGATTCCTCTCAGAGTACAGCGTATGTCAGAGTTACGTGAAGAGAGTATCACCTATTGAATGCAATGATTTTTCTCATCTATTTCATAGGTTCTCTGTTATCGGTCGTAGAGATTAATCTCCTACCTCCCTTTTCAGATCGACGATATACTCTCATATACCATTACCTCTACTGATAACTGTTTCAGTACTGGTTTGGCTATCTGCTATATGTGGATGGGTGTCTTTTTTGGTAAGTATGTTTTTTATTACTTAAGACACCCCAGCTATGGTCTGGCACTTTATGCATTTATATAAAGTTCTAAATATATGTATTTTACTTATATTTTCCATGAGTCAGGTTCATGTAGTTCCTTGTGCAGACTGTCAGTTTCATATTTGGGAAATAAACATATTAAGAAATATTTCTCCAACATAGGTGTGTCCGGTCCACAGCGTCATCCTTACTTGTGGGATATTCTCTTCCCCAACAGGAAATGGCAAAGAGCCCAGCAAAGCTGGTCACATGATCCCTCCTAGGCTCCGCCTTCCCCAGTCATTCTCTTTGCCGTTGTACAGGCAACATCTCCACGGAGATGGCTTAGAGTTTTTTTGGTGTTTAAATGTAGTTTTTATTCTTCAATCAAGAGTTTGTTATTTTAAAATAGTGCTGGTATGTACTATTTACTCTGAAACAGAAAAGAGATGAAGATTTCTGTTTGTAAGAGGAAAATGATTTTAGCAACCGTTACTAAAATCGATGGCTGTTTCCACACAGGACTGTTGAGAGGAATTAACTTCAGTTGGGGGAAACAGTGAGCAGACTTTTGCTGCTTGAGGTATGACACATTTCTAACAAGACTTGGTAATGCTGGAAGCTGTCATTTTCCCTATGGGATCCGGTAAGCCATTTTTATTAAATAAGAATAAAGGGCTTCACAAGGGCTTTAAAGACTGGTAGACATTTTTCTGATGGGGAAGCCAAGGTTCCTTCTCATTTAAATAGATGTGATTTATGTGACACAAAATTTAGAGAAAATGATGCCCAAGATGATTCCTCAAGTGAGGGGAGTAAGCATGGTACTGCATCATCCCCTCCTTCGTCTACGCCAGTCTTGCCCACACAGGAGGCCCCTAGTACATCTAGTGCGCCAATACTCCTTACTATGCAACAATTAACGGCTGTAATGGATAATTCTATCAATAACATTTTAGCCAAAATGCCCACTTATCAGCGAAAGCGCGACTGCTCTGTTTTAGAAAATACTGAAGAGCATGAGGACGCTGATGATATTGGTTCTGAAGTGCCCCTACACCAGTCTGAGGGGGCCAGGGAGGTTTTGTCTGAGGGAGAAATTTCAGATTCAGGGAAAATTTCTCAACAAGCTGAACCTGATGTGATTACATTCAAATTTAAATTAAAACAGCTCCGCGCTCTGCTTAAGGAGGTGTTATCTACTCTGGATGATTGTGAGAATTTGGTCATTCCAGAGAAATTATGTAAGATGGACAAGTTCCTAGAGGTCCCGGGGCCCCCCGAAGCTTTTCCTATACCCAAGCGGGTGGCGGACATTGTAAACAAAGAATGGGAAAGGCCCGGCATACCTTTTGTCCCTCCCCCTATATTCAAGAAATTGTTTCCTATGGTCGACCCCAGAAAGGACTTATGGCAGACAGTCCCCAAGGTCGAGGGGGCGGTTTCTACTCTAAACAAACGCACTACTATCCCTATAGAAGATAGTTGTGCTTTCAAAGATCCTATGGATAAAAAATTAGAGGGTTTGCTTAAAAAGATGTTTGTTCAGCAAGGTTACCTTCTACAACCAATTTCATGCATGGTTCCTGTCACTACAGCAGCGTGTTTCTGGTTCGATGAACTAGAAAAGTCGCTCAATAAAGATTCTTCTTATGAGGAGATTATGGACAGAATTCATGCTCTCAAATTGGCTAACTCTTTTACTTTAGACGCCACTTTGCAATTGGCTAGATTAGCGGCGAAAAATTCAGGGTTTGCTATTGTGGCGCGCAGAGCGCTTTGGCTAAAATCTTGGTCAGCGGATGCGTCTTCCAAGAACAAATTGCTTAACATACCTTTCAAGGGGAAAACGCTGTTTGGCCCTGACTTGAAAGAGATTATTTCTGATATCACTGGGGGTAAGGGCCATGCCCTTCCTCAGGATAGGTCTTTCAAGGCTAAAAATAAACCAAATTCTCGTCCATTTCGCAGAAACGGACCAGCCCCAAGTGCTACATCCTCTAAGCAAGAGGGTAATACTTCTCAAACCAAGCCAGCCTGGAGGCCAATGCAAGGCTGGAACAAAGGTAAGCAGGCCAAGAAACCTGCCACTGCTACCAAGACAGCATGAGATGTTGGCCCCCGATCCGGGACCGGATCTGGTGGGGGGCAGACTTTCTCTCTTCGCTCAGGCTTGGGCAAGAGATGTTCTGGATCCTTGGGCGCTAGAAATAGTCTCCCAAGGTTATCTTCTGGAATTCAAGGAGCTTCCCCCAAGGGGGAGGTTCCACAGGTCTCAATTGTCTTCAAACCACATAAAAAGACAGGCATTCTTACATTGTGTAGAAGACCTGTTAAAAATGGGAGTGATTCATCCTGTTCCATTAGGAGAACAAGGGATGGGATTCTACTCCAATCTGTTCATAGTTCCCAAAAAAGAGGGAACATTCAGACCAATCTTAGATCTCAAGATCCTAAACAAGTTTCTCAAGGTTCCATCGTTCAAAATGGAAACCATTCGGACAATTCTTCCTTCCATCCAGGAAGGTCAATTCATGACCACGGTGGATTTAAAGGATGCGTATCTACATATTCCTATCCACAAGGAACATCATCGGTTCCTAAGGTTCGCTTTTCTGGACAAGCATTACCAGTTTGTGGCACTTCCATTCGGATTAGCCACTGCTCCAAGAATTTTCACAAAGGTACTAGGGTCCCTTCTAGCGGTGCTACGACCAAGGGGCATTGCAGTAGTACCTTACTTGGACGACATACTGATTCAAGCGTCGTCCCTACCACAAGCAAAGGCTCATACGGACATTGTCCTGGCCTTTCTCAGATCTCACGGGTGGAAAGTGAACGTAGAAAAAAGTTCTCTATCTCCGTCAACAAGAGTTCCCTTCTTGGGAACAATAATAGACTCCTTAGAAACGAGGATTTTTCTGACAGAGGCCAGAAAATCAAAACTTCTAAGCTCTTGTCAAGTACTTCATTCTGTTCCTCTTCCTTCCATAGCGCAGTGCATGGAAGTAATAGGTTTGATGGTCGCGGCAATGGACATAGTTCCTTTTGCGCGAATTCATCTGAGACCATTACAACTGTGCATGCTCAGTCAGTGGAATGGGGATTATACAGACTTGTCTCCGACGATACAAGTAGATCAGAGGACCAGAGATTCACTCCGTTGGTGGCTGACCCTGGACAACCTGTCACAGGGGATGAGCTTCCGCAGACCAGAGTGGGTCATTGTCACGACCGACGCCAATCTGGTGGGCTGGGGCGCGGTCTGGGAACTCCTGAAAGCTCAGGGTCTTTGGTCTCGGGAAGAATCTCTTCTCCCGATAGATATTCTGGAACTGAGAGCGATATTCAATGCTCTCAAGGCTTGGCCTCAGCTAGCTAAGGCCAAATTCATACGGTTTCAATCAGACAACATGACGACTGTTGCGTATATCAACCATCAGGGGGGAACAAGGAGTTCCCTGGCGATGGAAGAAGTGACCAAAATCATTCAATGGGCGGAGACTCACTCCTGCCACTTGTCTGCAATCCACATCCCAGGAGTGGAAAATTGGGAAGCGGATTTTCTGAGTCGTCAGACATTTCATCCGGGGGAGTGGGAACTCCATCCGGAAATCTTTGTCCAAATTACTCAATTGTGGGGTATTCCAGACATGGATCTGATGGCCTCTCGTCAGAACTTCAAGGTTCCTTGCTACGGGTCCAGATCCAGGGATCCCAAGGCGACTCTAGTAGATGCACTAGTAGCACCTTGGACCTTCAACCTAGCTTATGTATTCCCACCGTTTCCTCTCATCCCCAGGCTGGTAGCCAGGATCAATCAGGAGAGGGCATCGGTGATCTTGATAGCTCCTGCGTGGCCACGCAGGACTTGGTATGCAGACCTGGTGAATATGTCATCGGCTCCACCATGGAAGCTACCTTTGAGACGGGACCTTCTTGTTCAAGGTCCGTTCGAACATCCGAATCTGGCCTCACTCCAACTGACTGCTTGGAGATTGAACGCTTGATTTTATCAAAGCGAGGGTTCTCAGATTCTGTCATTGATACTCTTGTTCAGGCCAGAAAGCCTGTAACTAGAAAAATCTACCATAAAATATGGAAAAAAATATATCTGTTGGTGTGAATCTAAAGGATTCCCATGGAACAAGATAAAAATTCCTAAGATTCTATCCTTTCTTCAAGAAGGTTTGGAGAAAGGATTATCTGCAAGTTCTTTGAAGGGACAGATTTCTGCTTTATCTGTTTTACTTCACAAAAAGCTGGCGGCTGTGCCAGATCTTCAAGCTTTTGTTCAGGCTCTGGTTAGAATCAAGCCTGTTTACAAACCTTTGACTCCTCCTTGGAGTCTCAATTTAGTTCTTTCAGTTCTTCAGGGGGTTCCGTTTGAACCCTTACATTCCGTAGATATTAAGTTATTATCTTGGAAAGTTTTGTTTTTGGTTGCAATTTCTTCTGCTAGAAGAGTTTCAGAGTTATCTGCTCTGCAGTGTTCTCCTCCTTATCTGGTGTTCCATGCAGATAAGGTGGTTTTGCGTACTAAACCTGGTTTTCTTCCGAAAGTTGTTTCTAACAAAAACATTAACCAGGAGATAGTCGTGCCTTCTTTGTGTCCGAATCCAGTTTCAAAGAAGGAACGTTTGTTGCACAATTTGGATGTAGTTCGTGCTCTAAAATTCTATTTAGATGCTACAAAGGATTTCAGACAAACATCTTCCTTGTTTGTTGTTTATTCTGGTAAAAGGAGAGGTCAAAAAGCAACTTCTACCTCTCTCTCTTTTTGGCTTAAAAGCATCATCAGATTGGCTTATGAGACTGCCGGACGGCAGCCTCCTGAAAGAATCACAGCTCATTCCACTAGGGCCGTGGCTTCCACATGGGCCTTCAAGAACGAGGCTTCTGTTGATCAGATATGTAAGGCAGCGACTTGGTCTTCACTGCACACTTTTACTAAATTTTACAAATTTGATACTTTTGCTTCTTCTGAGGCTATTTTTGGGAGAAAGGTTTTGCAAGCCGTGGTGCCTTCCATCTAGGTGACCTGATTTGCTCCCTCCCATCATCCGTGTCCTAAAGCTTTGGTATTGGTTCCCACAAGTAAGGATGACGCCGTGGACCGGACACACCTATGTTGGAGAAAACAGAATTTATGTTTACCTGATAAATTACTTTCTCCAACGGTGTGTCCGGTCCACGGCCCGCCCTGGTTTTTTAATCAGGTCTGATAATTTATTTTCTTTAACTACAGTCACCACGGTATCATATGATTTCTCCTATGCAAATATTCCTCCTTTACGTCGGTCGAATGACTGGGGAAGGCGGAGCCTAGGAGGGATCATGTGACCAGCTTTGCTGGGCTCTTTGCCATTTCCTGTTGGGGAAGAGAATATCCCACAAGTAAGGATGACGCCGTGGACCGGACACACCGTTGGAGAAAGTAATTTATCAGGTAAACATAAATTCTGTTTTTTTCTTACCTGGGGTTTAGTCTTTTTTTTTGAAATTGACTACTTTTTTCTTACAAAATTGCAGGCAGCATTCGGCCCGCGGGTGCGCCAAATGCTAGACTTTATTGTGTCATTCTTGGCGCGAGAATTTTTTGGCGCGAAAAGTACGTCTGTTCACGGTTGCGTCGTGTTTCATTTCCGGATATTGTTGGCGCCAAAACATTTTTCACTTACGTTGTGCGTCATACTTGGCGCCAAATTTTTCATTAGTTTTATACCCCATTGCTGTTTGCCTCTTGCCTTTTTCTATGTCAGAGGGCTATGCTGTTTGCATTTTTTCCCATTCCTGAAACTGTCATATAAGGAAATTGATAATTTTGCTTTATATGTTGTTTTTTCTTTAACATTTTGCAAGATGTCTCAATCTGATCCTGCCTCAGAAGTATCTGTTGGAACTTTGCTGCCTGACATCGGTTCTACCAAAGCTAAGTGCATTTGTTGTAAGATTGTGGAAATTATATCTCCGAATGTCATTTGTAATAGTTGTCATGATAAACTTTTACATGCAGTGAATGTATCCATCAGTAATAGTACATTGCCAGTTGCAGTTCCTTCAACTTCTAATGTACATGATATACCTATGAATTTTAAAGAATTTGTTACTGATTCTATTCAGAAGGCTTTGTCTGCATTTCCACCTTCTAATAAACGTAAAAGGTCTTTTGAAATTTAATCAACTTTAAGAGAAGTTTTAAATGACCGACAACATAATGATTTATCCTCCTCTGATGAGGATCTATCTGATTCAGAAGATCCCTCCTCAGATATTGACACTGAGAAATCTACTTATTTGTTTAAAATAGATTATATTCGTTCTTTGTTAAAAGAAGTATTAATTACTTTGGATATTGAGGAAGCTAGTCCTCTTGACATTAAGACTAGTAAACGTTTAAATGCTGTATTTAAACCTCCTGTGGTTACTCCAAACGTTTTTCCTATTCCTGATGCTATTTCTGATATGATTTCTAAGGAATGGAATAGGCCAGGTACTCCTCTTATTCCTTCTTCAAGGTTTAAAAAATTGTATCCTTTACCAGCAATTTATATAGAGTTTTGGGAAAAGATCCCCAAAGTTGATGGGGCTATTTCTACTCTTGCTAAACGTACCACTATTCCTATGGAAGATAGTACTTCTTTTAAAGATCCTTTAGATAGGAAACTTGAATCCTAACTAAGGAAAGCCTATTTATATTCAGGTCATCTTCTCAGGCCTGCAATTTCTTTGGCTGATGTTGCAGCTGCATCAACTTTTTGGTTGGAGAATTTAGCGCAACAAGAATTGGATTCTGACATATCTAGCATGGTAATCATTTTATTTGTGATGCCATTTTTGATATTATCAAAATTTGTTAGATCCATGTCTTTACCTATTTTAGCTAGAAGAGCCTTATGGCTTAAATCTTGGAATGCTGATATTATCTTGGATATGCTGATTATTATCTCTTTCTTTCCAAGGTAATAATTTATTTGGTTCTCAGTTGGATTCTATTATTTCAACTGTTACTGGAGGAAAGGGGTTTTTTCTGCCTCAGGATAAAAAACCTAAGGGTAAATCTAAGGCTTCTAACCGTTTTCGTTCCTTTCGTCAAAATAAGGAACAAAAATCTAATCCTTCCCCCAAGGAATCTGTTTCCAATTGGAAGCCTTCCTCAAATTGGAATAAATCCAAGCCTTTTAAAAAAAACAAAGTCAGCCCCTAAGTCCACATGAAGGTGCGGCCCTCATTCCAGCTCAGCTGGTAGGGGGCAGATTAAGGTTTTTCAAGGATGTTTGGATAAATTCTGTCCAAAATCAATGGATTCAGAGCATTGTCTCTCAAGGGTATCGAATAGGATTCAGAGTAAGACCTCCTGTGAGAAGATTTTTTCTCTCACGTATCCCAGCAAATCCAGTAAAAGCTCAGGCTTTCCTGAAGTGTGTTTCAGACCTGGAGTCTTTAGGGGTAATCATGCCGGTTCCTTTTCAGGAACAAGGTCTGGGGTTTTATTCAAATCTTATTCATTGTCCCAAAGAAGGAAAATGTATTCAGACCAGTTCTGGATCTGAAAATTTTGAATCGTTATCTAAGAGTACCAACTTTCAAAATGGTGACTATAAGGACTATTCTGCCTTTTGTTCAGCAAGGACATTTATATGTCTATAATAGACTTGCAGGATGTATACCTTCATATTCCGATTCATCCAGAACATTATCAGTTCCTGAGATTCTCTTTTCTAGACAAGCATTACCAATTTGTTGCTCTTCCATTTGGCCTAGCAACAGCTCCAAGAATCTTTTCAAAGGTTCTAGGTGCCCTACTCTCTGTAATCAGAGAGCAGGGTATTGCGGTGTTTCCTTATTTGTACGATATCTTGGTACTAGCTCAGTCTTTACATTCTGCAGAATCTCACTCGAATCAACTAGTGTTGTTTCTTTAAAAACATGGTTGGAGGATCAATTTACCAAAAAGTTTCTTGATTCCTCAGACAAGGGTCACCTTTTTAGGTTTCCTGAGAGATTCAGTGTCCATGACTCAGTCTCTAACAGACAAGAGACGTTTGAAATTGGTTGCAGCCTGTCGGCACCTTCAGTTTCAGTCATTCCCTTCAGTGGCTATGTGCATGGAAGTTTTAGGCCTCATGACTGCAGCATCGGTTGCGATTCCTTTTGCTCATTTTCACATGAGACCTCTCCAGCTTTGTATGCTGAATTAATGGTGCAGGGATTATACAAAGATATCACAGTTAATATCCTTAAATCCCAATGTTCGACACGCTCTAACGTGGTGGTTAAATCACCAGCGTTTAGTTGAAGGGGCTTCCTTTGTTCGGCCAACCTGGACTGTTATCACTACAGATGCAAGTCTTTCAGGTTGGGGGGCTGTTTGCGGATCTCTGACAGCACAAGGGGTTTGGAAATCTCAAGAGGTGAGATTACCAATCAATATTTTAGAACTCCGTGCAATTCTCAGAGCTCTTCAGTTTTGGCCTCTGTTGAAGAGAGAAACATTTATTTGCTATCAGACAGACAATATCACAACTGTGGCATATGTCAATCATCAGGGTGGGACTCACAGTCCCCAAGCTATGAAAGAAGTATCTCGGATACTTGCTTGGGCGGAATCCAGCTCCTGTCTAATCTCTGTGGTGCATATCCCAGGTGTAGAGAATTGGGAGGCGGATTATCTCAGCTGTCAGACGTCTCTCCACCCAGATGTGTTTTCTCAGATTGTTCAGATGTGGGGTCTTCCAGAGATAGATCTCATGGCCTCTCATCTAAACAAGAAACTTCCCAGATACCTGTCCAGGTCCAGGGATGTTCAGGCGGAAGCAGTGGATGCGCTGACACTTCCTTGGTGTTATCATCCTGCTTACATTTTCCCGCCTCTAGTTCTTCTTCCAAGAGTGATATCCAAAATAATCATGGAACAATCATTTGTGTTGCTGGTGGCTCGAATGGCCACACAGGTTTTGTTATGCGGATCTTGTTCTGATGTCCAGTTGCCAACCTTGGCCACTTCGGTTAAGGCCGGACCTACTGTCTCAAGGTTCATTTCTCTTGCAAGGTGTATCCAGTCCACGGCTTCATCCTTTACTTGTGGGATATTCTCATTCCCTACAGGAAGTGGCAAAGAGAGCACACAGCAGAGCTGTCCATATAGCTCCCCCTCTATCTCCGCCCCCCAGTCATTCTCTTTGCCGGCTCTGACAGCAGGGCCACTCTGCGGAAGGGTAAAGTGAATGTGGTGTTAGATTTGTAGTTTTATATCTTCAATCAAGAGTTTGTTATTTTTAAATGGTACCGGTTTGTACTATTTACTCTATAGCAGAAATGTGATGAAGGATTCTGCTGAGAGGAAAATGATTTTAGCATGTTGTAACTAAAATCCATTGCTTTTCCCACACAGGAGTACCAGAAAACTTCAGTTGGGGGGAACAGTTTGCAGGCTTAACTGCAATAAAGTATGTTTGTCATCTTTTTCTAGACAAGACTCAGTTAATGCTAGAAGACTGACCAGAATCCCCATGTGGGGAAGGTAAGCCATGTTCTGAGACTCAGTATAGAAGGAAGGCTTACTTAACAGGGCTCAAT
The DNA here is from genome assembly GCF_027579735.1 of Bombina bombina. NCBI lineage: Eukaryota > Metazoa > Chordata > Amphibia > Anura > Bombinatoridae > Bombina > Bombina bombina. Next base: position 344,348,894 of record NC_069502.1, on the reverse strand, counting down.
AGGCTGGTGGACACTGTTACAGGGCAATCGATTATTTAATTGGAAAAAATACTTGTTATAGACATTTTTATGCACTTTGGTGTGTTATTATGGGGTTATCTTCCACATGGCATATGTATAGTCACCTATTTGGGATTTTGAAGGCCCCACAACTTCGGAGTGGAGGGGGCCTAAATTTCGTGCCTCAGTTGCGCAGTTAATATTGCAGACAGTTCATGCAGCTTCACGTGGAGGGTCCAAAGACTGCTTGAGGACATCAAAGAAGCTTGTTTTCCACAAAACTAATCCCCAGGGGCAGTAAGCTGTGGCAAGGTTATGTAGTTTATTAACCGGTTGTCAGCTTTAGGTTGCTCCGGTTTGGGCATTAAGGGGTTAATTGGGCTGAAAATTGTTGTGCAATCATTTCAAAGCCTTAGGCTCATGTGGTAAAAAAACGGTTTGGTAAAATTGTGTGCACTTTTTATTTCTTAAAGGCACAGTAACGTTTTTTTCAAATTGTAAATTTTATTTGAATAAAGTGTTTCCAAGCCTGCTTGTGAATAATACTAGTCTGTTAAACATGTCTGACACTAAAGAGAGGCCTTGCTCTATGTGTTTAGAAGCCATGGTGGAACCCACTCTAAAATTGTGTTCCAAGTGCACTAATGTGTCTATACACTTTAAAGATCATATTGTGTCACTTAAAAATGTATCCCTAGATGATTCATTGACGGAGGGTAACGAGGATAGTCCGCCTTCCTCTCCCCATGTGTCGCCACCAGTTACGCCCGCGCAAGCGATGCCTAGTACCTCTAGTGCATTGGCCCCTATTACATTACAACAATTAGCGACAGTCATGGATAATTCCCTTGCGACATTTCTATCCAAACTGCCAGTTTTTCCTACAAAGCATGATAGCTCTGTTTTAAGAACAGATTATGAGCAGTCAGAAGCTTTGGGAGGTTTATCTGATGTACCCTCACAACACTCTGAAGTGGCGGTGAGGGATTTGATGTCTGAAGGAGAATTTTCTGACTCAGGAAAGGTTTCTCAGCGGGCAGAATCAGATTCATTAGCGTTTAAATTTAAACTGGAACACCTCCGCGTATTGCTTAGGGAGGTATTAGCCACTCTGGATGATTGTGATCCTATGGTGGTCCCAGAGAAATTGTGTAAAATGGACAAGTACCTAGAGGTCCCTGTATACACTGATGCGTTTCCGATCCCTAAAAGGGTTGCGGATATTGTTACTAGGGAGTGGGATAGACCAGGTGTCCTTTTTGTTCTCCCCCCCTATTTTTAAGAAAATGTTCCCCATAAATGACCCCAGGCGGGACTCGTGGCAGACGGTCCCTAAGGTTGAGGGGGCTGTTTCTTCTCTTGCTAAGCGCACAACCATACCAATTGAAGACAGTTGTGCTTTTAAAGATCCGATGGATAAAAAATTAGAAGGTTTACTTAAGAAAATGTTTGTTCAACAAGGTTTCCTTCTCCAACCTATTGCCTGCATTATTCCTGTAACTACTGCAGCGGCTTTCTGGTTTGAGGCGCTGGAGGAGTCGCTCCAGACGGAGACCTCATACGACGAAATTATGGATAGAATTAAGGCTCTAAAGCTGGCTAATTCTTTTATCACGGATGCTGCCTTGCAATTAGCTAAGTTAGCGGCCAAAAATTCAGGTTTCGCAATTATGACGCGCAGAGCGCTTTGGCTCAAGTCATGGTCGGCCGATGTGTCGTCAAAATCTAAATTGTTAAATATCCCTTTCAAGGGGAAGACCCTTTTCGGGCCAGAATTGAAAGAGATTATTTCAGAAATCACCAGGGGAAAGGGCCATTCTCTTCCTCAGGACAAGCCCTTTAAGGCTAGAAACAAAGCTAATTTTCGTTCCTTTCGTAACTTTAGGAGCGGTCCGGCTTCAGCCTCTACAGCTGCAAAGCAAGAGGGTAACGCTTCACAGCCCAAGGCAACCTGGAAGCCTTACCAGGGCTGGAACAAGGGTAAACAGGCCAAAAAGCCTGCAGCTGCTACCAAGACAGCATGAAGGGGTAGCCCCCGATCCGGGACCGGATCTGGTAGGGGCAGACTCTCTTCGCTCAGGCTTGGGCAAGAGATGTTCACGATCCCTGGGCATTAGAGATTGTTACCCAGGGATATCTTCTAGAATTCAAGGACTCCCCTCCAAGGGGAAGGTTTCACATTTCTCGTCTGTCTTCAGACCAGACAAAGAAAGAGGCGTTCTTACGCTGTGTAGAAGATCTACTCACGATGGGAGTGATATGTTCAGTTCCAATTGCAGAACAAGGAACGGGCTTTTACTCAAACCTGTTTGTGGTTCCCAAAAAAGAGGGAACTTTCAGACCAATCCTGTATCTAAAAATTCTAAACAAATTCCTCAGAGTCCCATCATTCAAGATGGAGACCATTTGAACGATCTTACCAATGATCCAGGAAGGTCAATATATGACTACCGTGGATTTAAAGGATGCGTACCTACATATCCCTATCCACAAAGATCATCACCAGTTTCTCAGGTTCGCTTTTCTGGACAAGCTTTACCAGTTTGTGGCTCTTCCCTTCGGTTTGGCCACTGCTCCCAGAATTTTCACAAAGGTGCTAGGTTCCCTTCTGGCGGTGCTAAGACCGCGGGGCATAGCAGTAGCGCCTTATCTAGACGACATCCTAATTCAGGTGTCGTCTTTTCCCAGAGCCAAGGTTCACACGGAGATTGTACTGGCCTTTCTAAGGTCTCACGGGTGGAAGGTGAACATCGAAAAGAGTTCTCTGTCCCCGTTCACAAGGGTTCCCTTCCTGGGAACACTAATAGATTCGGTAGAAATGAAAATATTTCTGACGGAGGTCAAAAAGTTAAAGCTTTTAGCTACTTGCCGAGTACTTCATTCCACTCCTCAGCCATCTATAGCTCAGTGCATGGAGGCAATCGGATTAATGGTAGCGGCAATGGACATAGTCCCTTTTGCTCGAATACATCTCAGACCACTGCAACTGTGCATGCTCAAACAGTGGAATGGGGATTACGCAGACTTGTCTCCTCAGATACAATTGGACCAGAGGACCAGAGACTCTCTTCTCTGGTGGTTGTCTCAGGATCATCTGTCTCAGGGAACATGTTTCCGCAAACCAGAATGGATCATTGTAACGACCGATGCCAGTCTGTTAGGCTGGGGTGCAGTCTGGGACTCCCTGAAAGCTCAGGGCCTATGGTCTCGGGAAGAATCTCTTCTCCCGATAAACATTTTGGAACTGAGAGCGATATTCAATGCGCTTCAGGCATGGTCTCAACTAGCTGCGGCAAAATTCATCAGATTTCAGTCGGACAACATCACGACTGTAGCTTACATCAATCATCAGGGGGGAACGAAGAGTTCCTTAGCGATGAAGGAAGTCTCCAAAATAATCAGGTGGGCGGAGGATCACTCCTGCCATCTCTCAGCAATTCACATCCCAGGAGTGGACAACTGGGAAGCGGATTTTCTAAGTTGTCAGACTTTTCACCTGGGGGAGTGGGAACTCCACCCGGAGGTTTTTGCTCAGCTGACTCAGCTATGGGGCACTCCAGAATTGGATCTGATGGCATCCCGTCAGAACACCAAACTTCCTCTCTACGGATCCAGGTCCAGGGACCCCAAGGCGGTATTGATAGATGCTCTAGCAGCGCCTTGGTCCTTCAATCTGGCTTATGTCTTTCCACCGTTTCCTCTTCTCCCTCGTCTGGTCGCCAGAATCAAGCAGGAGAAGGCTTCGGTGATTCTAATAGCGCCTGCGTGGCCATGCAGGACTTGGTATGCAGACCTAGTGGACATGTCATCTGTTCCACCATGGACACTGCCATTGAAGCAGGATCTTCTAATACAGGGTCCATTCAAGCATCCAAATCTAGTTTCTCTGCGTCTGACTGCTTGGAGATTGAACGCTTAATTCTATCAAAGCGTGGTTTCTCTGAGTCAGTTATAGATACTCTGATTCAGGCTAGAAAGCCTGTCACTAGGAAAATCTACCATAAGATATGGCGAAAATATCTTTGTTGGTGTGAATCCAAGGGTTACTCATGGAGTAAGATTAGGATTCCCAGAATATTGTCTTTTTCTCCAAGAAGGATTGGAGAAAGGATTGTCAGCTAGTTCCTTAAAGGGACAGATATCTGCTCTGTCTATTCTCTTACACAAGCGTCTGGCAGAGGTACCAGACGTTCAAGCGTTTGCTCAGGCTCTAGTCAGAATCAAGCCTGTTTATAAACCTGTGGCTCCGCCATGGAGTCTTAATCTAGTTCTTTCAGTTCTTCAAGGGGTTCCGTTTGAACCTTTACATTCCATAGATATTAAGTTATTATCTTGGAAAGTTTTGTTTTTGGTAGCTATATCTTCTGCTCGAAGAGTTTCAGAATTGTCTGCCTTACAGTGTGATTCACCTTACCTGGTGTTTCACGCAGATAAGGTTGTTTTGCGTACCAAACCTGGTTTTCTTCCTAAGGTTGTTTCTAACAAGAATATTAACCAGGAAATAATAGTTCCTTCTCTGTGTCCTAACCCATCTTCAAAGAAGGAACGCCTGCTACACAATCTTGATGTGGTTCGTGCTTTAAAATTCTATTTACAAGCAACTAAAGACTTCAGACAAACATCATCCTTGTTTGTCATTTATTCTGATAAGAGGAGAGGTCAGAAAGCGACTGCTACCTCTCTTTCCTTCTGGCTGAAAAGCATCATCAGGTTGGCTTACAAGACTGCTGGCCAGCAGCCTCCTGAACGAATTACTGCTCATTCTACCAGAGCTGTGGCTTCCACATGGGCTTTCAAGAATGAGGCTTCTGTTGAACAGATTTGTAAGGCAGCGACTTGGTCTTCACTGCATACTTTTGCCAAATTTTACAAATTCGATACTTTTGCTTCTTCGGAGGCTATTTTTGGGAGAAAGGTTTTGCAAGCAGTGGTGCCTTCCGTTTAAGGTACCTGTCTTGTTCCCTCCCTTCATCCGTGTCCTAAAGCTTTGGTATTGGTATCCCACAAGTAAAGGATGAAGCCGTGGACTGGATACACCTTGCAAGAGAAAACAGAATTTATGCTTACCTGATAAATTACTTTCTCTTGCGGTGTATCCAGTCCACGGCCCGCCCTGGCAATTAAGTCAGGTAAATAATTTTTTTGTTTAAACTACAGTCACCACTGCACCCTATGGTTTCTCCTTTTTCTCCTAACCTTCGGTCGAATGACTGGGGGGTGGAGCTAGAGGGGGAGCTATATGGACAGCTCTGCTGTGTGCTCTCTTTGTCACTTCCTTTAGGGAATGAGAATATCCCACAAGTAAAGGATGAATCCGTGGACTGGATACACCGCAAGAGAAAGTAATTTATCAGGTAAGCATAAATTCTTTTTTTTTCCATCAGGATCTCAAATCATTAAATTTGAAGGTATGGAAATTGAACGCTTAGTACTAAGTCATAGAGGTTTCTCTAACTCAGTGATTAATACTATGTTACAAGCTCGTAAATCTGTTTCTAGAAAGATTTATTATCAAATTTGGAAGACCTACATTTCATGGTGTTCTTTTCATAAATTCTCTTGGCATTCTTTTAGAATTCCTAGAATTTTACAGTTTCTTCAGGATGGTTTGGATAAGGGTTTGTCTGCATGTTCCTTGAAGGGACAAATCTCTGCTCTTTCAGTTTTATTTCACAGAAAGATTGCTAAACTTCCTGATATTCACTGTTTTGTACAGGCTTTAGTTCGTATTAAGCCCGTCATTAAATCAATTTCTCCTCCTTGGAGTCTTAATTTGGTTTTGAAGGCGTTACTGGCTCCTCCGTTTGAGCCTATGCATTCTTTGGACATTAAACTACTTTCTTGGAAAGTGTTTTTCCTTTTGGCCATCTCTTCTGGTAGAAGAGTTTCTGAGCTATCTGCTCTTTCTTGTGAATCTCCTTTTCTGATTTTTCATCAGGATAAGGCGGTTTTGCGGACTTCATTTAAATTTTTACCTAAAGTTGTGAATTCTAACAACATTAGTAGAGAAATTGTTGTCCCTTCCTTGTGTCCTAATCCTAAGAATTATTTGGAAAGATTCTTACATTCTTTGGATGTGGTGAGAGCTTTGAAATATTTTTTTGAAGCTACTAAAGATTTCAGGAAGTCTCTAGTCTATTTGTTATATTTTCTGGTCCTAGGAAAGGTCAGAAGGCCTCTGCTATTTCCTTGGCTTCTTGGTTAAAGCTTTTGATTCATCAAACTTATTTGGAGTCGGGTCAGGCCCCGCCTCAGAGAATTACCGCTCATTCTACTAGATCAGTCTCCACTTCGTGGGCTTTTAAGAATGAAGCTTCAGTTGATCAGATTTGCAAAGCAGCAACTTGGTCCTCTTTGCATACATTTACTAAATTCTTGATGTATTTGCTTCTTCAGAAGCAGTCTTTGGTAGAAAAGTTCTTCAGGCAGCTGTTTCAGTTTGATTCTTCTGCTGTTGTTTTAAGTTTTTCTTTTCATTATGAGAATAACTTTTATTTTGGGTTGTGGATTATTTTTTCAGCGGAAAATGGCTGTTATTTATTTTTATCCCTCCCTTTCTAGTGACTCTTGAGTGGAGTTCCACATCTTGGGTATTGATATCCCATACGTCACTAGCTCATGGACTCTTGCCAATTACATGAAAGAAAGCATAATTTATGTAAGAATTTACCTGATAAATTAATTTCTTTCATATTGGCAAGAGTCCATGAGGCCCACCCTTTTTATGGTGGTTATGATTTTTTTGTTTAAAACACAATTATTTCCAAATTCCTTTGTTGATGCTTTTTACTCCTTTCTTTATCACCCCACTTCTTGGCTATTCATTAAACTGAATTGCGGTGTGGTGAGGGGTGTATTTATAGGCATTTTGCTCATGGACTCTTGCCAATATGAAATAAATGAATTTAATAGGGTAAATTCTTACATAAATTATGTTTTTGTTAAGTGTATCCAGTCCACGGATCATCCATTACTTATGGGATATTAACTCCTCCCCAACAGGAAGTGCAAGAGGATTCACCCAGCAGAGCTGCTATATAGCTCCTTAGTTTCATACCTTCAATCAAAAGTTTGTTATTTTATAATAGCACCGGAGTGTGTTATTCCTTCTCTGGTAGAATTTGAAGAAGAATCTACCTGAGTTTTTCTATGATTTTAGCCGGAGTAGTTAAGATCATATTGCTGTTTCTCGGCCATCTGAGGAGAGGTAAACTTCAGATCAGGGGACAGCGGGCAGATTAATCTGCAAAGAGGTATGTAGCAGCTTATTATTTTCTGACAATGGAATTGATGAGAAAATTCTGCCATACCGATATAATGTAAACTCAGCCTTAAATGCAGTAGCAGCAACTGGTATCAGGCTGTCATGTATGTATATTTTACACTTCAGTATTCTGGGGAATGGCACTTCACTGGAATTATACTGTATGCATAAAACTTTAGCCTAATTTGCAGGGACTAGCAACAGGCTTTTTAATAACACTCAATTTATTAATGTTAAACGTTTTTTGCTGGCATGTAAAATCGTTTAATTTTCTGAGGTACTGGGTGAAAAAATGTTTTGGGCACTATTTTTTTCCACTTGGCAGTCGTTTTATTTAATTTATGACAGTTTACTGATCTCTCTCACTGTTATGTGTGAGGGGGAGGGGCCTTTTTTGGTGCTTTTGCTACACATCAAAAAATTCAGTCAGAAGTTTGTCTTCCCTGCATGATCCGGTTCATCTCTACAGAACTCAGGGGTCTTCAAAACTTGTTTTGAGGGAGGTAATCACTCACAGCAGAGCTGTGAGATTGTAGTTGACTGTGATAAAAAAACGTTTATTTCTGTATTTTTTTTTTTTATTTTTTTTTCTGCTATCAGGGTTAGTTATCCTTTGCTAATGGGAGCAATCCTTTGCTAAAATTGTGTTTTTTACAAAGATTTGATGCTATAACTTTTCAGTTTATTAATTTTCAACTGTCATAACTTTTTCTGTGCTTCTTATAGGCACAGTACGTTTTCATATTATAGTAAATTACTTGAAAAGTATTTCCAAGTTGCTAGTTTATTTGCTAGTGTGTTAAACATGTCTGATTCAGAGGAAGATATCTGTGCTATATGTGCTAAAGCCAAAGTGGAGCCCAATAGAAATTTATGTACTAACTGTATTGATGCTACTTTAAATAAAAGTCAATCTGTACAAATTGAACATATTTCACCAAACAACGAGGGGAGAGTTATGCCGACTAACTCGCCTCACGTGTCAGTACCTGCATCTCCCGCTCGGGAGGTGCGTGATATTGTAGCGCCGAGTACATCTGGGCGGCCATTACAAATCACATTACAGGATATGGCTACTGTTATGACTGAAGTTTTGGCTAAATTACCAGAACTAAGAGGTAAGCGTGATCACTCTGGGGTGAGAACAGAGTGCGCTGATAATATTAGGGCCATGTCAGACACTGCGTCACAATTTGCAGAACATGAGGACGGAGAGCTTCATTCTGCGGGTGACGGTTCTGATCCAAACAAACTGGATTCAGATATTTCAAATTTTAAATTTAAGCTGGAAAACCTCCGTGTATTACTAGGGGAGGTGTTAGCGGCTCTGAATGATTGTAACACAGTTGCAATACCAGAGAAAATGTGTAGGTTGGATAAATATTTTGCGGGTACCCGGCGAGTACTGACGTTTTTCCTATACCTAAGAGACTTACTGAAATTGTTACTAAGGAGTGGGATAGACCCGGTGTGCCGTTCTCACCCCCTCCGATATTTAGAAAGATGTTTCCAATAGACGCCACCACACGGGACTTATGGCAAACGGTCCCTAAGGTAGAGGGAGCAGTTTCTACTTTAGCTAAGCGTACCACTATCCCGGTGGAGGATAGCTGTGCCTTTTCAGATCCAATGGATAAAAAGTTAGAGGGTTACCTTAAGAAAATGTTTGTTCAACAAGGTTTTATATTGCAACCTCTTGCATGCATTGCGCCTGTCACGGCTGCAGCAGCATTTTGGTTTGAGTCTCTGGAAGAGACACTTGAATCAGCTCCATTAGATGAGATTACACACAAGCTTAAAGCCCTTAAGTTAGCTAACTCATTTATTTCAGATGCCGTAGTACATTTAACTAAACTTACGGCTAAGAATTCCGGATTCGCCATTCAGGCACGCAGAGCACTGTGGCTAAAATCCTGGTCAGCTGACGTTACTTCTAAATTGCTTAATATACCTTTCAAAGGGCAGACCTTATTCGGGCCCGGGTTGAAAGAAATTATCGCTGACATTACAGGAGGTAAAGGCCATGCCCTGCCTCAAGACAGAGCCAAACCTAAGGCTAGACAGTCTAATTTTCGTTCCTTTCGTAATTTCAAAGCAGGAGCAGCATGAACTTCCTCTGCACCAAAACAGGAAGGAGCTGTTGCTCGCTACAGACAAGGCTGGAGACCTAACCAGTCCTGGAACAAGGGCAAGCAGGCCAGGAAACCTGCTGCTGCCCCTAAGACAGCATGAATCGAGGGCCCCCGATCCGGGAACGGATCTAGTGGGGGGCAGACTTTCTCTCTTCGCCCAGGCTTGGGCAAGAGATGTCCAGGATCCCTGGGCGTTAGAGATCATATCTCAGGGATACCTTCTAGACTTCAAATTCTCTCCCCCAAGAGGGAGATTTCATCTGTCAAGGTTGTCAACAAACCAAATAAAGAAAGAGGCGTTTCTACGCTGCGTACAAGATCTTTTATTAATGGGAGTGATCCATCCGGTTCCGCGGTCGGAACAAGGACAAGGGTTTTACTCAAATCTGTTTGTGGTTCCCAAAAAAGAGGGAACTTTCAGGCCAATCTTGGATTTAAAGATCCTAAACAAATTCCTAAGAGTTCCATCGTTCAAAATGGAAACTATTCGGACAATTTTACCCATGATCCAAAAGGGTCAGTACATGACCACAGTGGATTTAAAGGATGCTTACCTTCACATACCGATTCACAAAGATCATTACCGGTATCTAAGGTTTGCCTTTCTAGACAGGCATTACCAGTTTGTAGCTCTTCCATTCGGATTGGCTACGGCTCCGAGAATCTTCACAAAGGTTCTGGGTGCTCTTCTGGCGGTACTAAGACCGCGAGGAATTGCGGTAGCTCCGTACCTAGATGACATTCTGATACAAGCTTCAAGCTTTCAAACTGCCAAGTCTCATACAGAGTTAGTACTGGCATTTCTAAGGTCGCATGGATGGAAGGTGAACGAAAAGAAGAGTTCTCTCTTTCCACTCACAAGAGTTCCCTTCTTGGGGACTCTTATAGATTCTGTAGAAATTAAGATTTACCTGACAGAAGACAGGTTAACAAAGCTTCAAAATGCATGCCGTGTCCTTCATTCCATTCAACACCCGTCAGTAGCTCAATGCATGGAGGTGATCGGCTTAATGGTAGCAGCAATGGACATAGTACCCTTTGCACGTCTACATCTCAGACCGCTGCAATTGTGCATGCTAAGTCAGTGGAATGGGGATTACTTAGACTTGTCCCCTACTCTGAATCTGGATCAAGAGACCAGAAATTCTCTTCTATGGTGGCTTTCTCGGCCACATCTGTCCAGGGGGATGCCATTCAGCAGGCCGGACTGGACAATTGTAACAACAGACGCCAGCCTACTAGGTTGGGGCGCTGTCTGGAATTCTCTGAAGGCTCAGGGACAATGGAATCAGGAGGAGAGTCTCCTACCAATAAACATTCTGGAATTGAGAGCAGTTCTCAATGCCCTTCTGGCTTGGCCCCAGTTAACAACTCGGGGGTTCATCAGGTTTCAGTCGGACAACATCACGACTGTAGCTTACATCAACCATCAGGGAGGGACAAGAAGCTCCCTAGCAATGATGGAAGTATCAAAGATAATTCGCTGGGCAGAGTCTCACTCTTGCCACCTGTCAGCAATCCACATCCCGGGAGTGGAGAACTGGGAGGCGGATTTCTTAAGTCATCAGACTTTTCATCCGGGGGAGTGGGAACTTCATCCGGAGGTCTTTGCCCAAATACTTCGACGTTGGGGCAAACCAGAGATAGATCTCATGGCGTCTCGACAGAACGCCAAGCTTCCTCGTTACGGGTCCAGATCCAGGGATCCGGGAGCGGTTCTGATAGATGCTTTGACAGCACCTTGGACCTTCGGGATGGCTTATGTGTTTCCACCCTTCCCGATGCTTCCTCGATTGATTGCCAGAATCAAACAGGAGAGAGCATCAGTGATTCTAATAGCGCCTGCATGGCCACGCAGGACTTGGTATGCAGATCTAGTGGACATGTCATCCTGTCCACCTTGGTCGCTACCTCTGAAACAGGACCTTCTGATCCAGGGTCCCTTCAAACATCAAAATCTAATTTCTCTGAAGCGGACTGCTTGGAAATTGAACGCTTGATTTTATCAAAACGTGGTTTTTCTGAGTCAGTTATTGATACCTTAATACAGGCTAGGAAGCCTGTTACCAGAAAGATTTACCATAAGATATGGCGCAAATACTTATATTGGTGCGAATCCAAGAGTTACTCATGGAGTAAGGTTAGGATTCCGAGGATATTGTCTTTTCTACAAGAAGGTTTAGAAAAGGGTTTATCCGCTAGTTCCTTAAAGGGACAGATTTCAGCTCTGTCCATTCTTTTACACAAACGTCTGTCAGAAGTTCCAGACGTTCAAGCTTTTTGTCAGGCTTTAGCTAGGATCAAGCCTGTGTTTAAAACTGTTGCTCCACCATGGAGTTTGAACTTAGTTCTTAATGTTTTACAGGGGGTTCCGTTTGAACCCCTTCATTCCATTGATATCAAGTTGTTATCTTGGAAAGTTCTGTTTTTAATGGCGATTTCCTCGGCTCGAAGAGTCTCTGAGTTATCTGCCTTACATTGTGATTCTCCTTATCTGATTTTTCATTCAGACAAGGTAGTTCTGCGTACTAAACCTGGGTTCCTACCTAAGGTGGTCACTAACAGGAATATCAATCAAGAGATTGTGGTTACATCTTTGTGTCCTAATCCTTCTTCGAAAAAGGAACGTCTGCTACACAATCTAGATGTAGTCCGTGCCCTGAAATTTTATCTACAGGCAACTAAGGATTTTCGACAAACGTCTTCCCTGTTTGTCGTTTATTCTGGTCAGAGGAGAGGTCAAAAAGCTTCGGCTACCTCTCTCTCCTTTTGGCTTCGTAGCATAATACGGTTAGCCTATGAGACTGCTGGACAGCAGCCTCCTGAAAGAATTACAGCACATTCTACTAGAGCTGTGGCTTCCACTTGGGCCTTTAAGAATGAGGCTTCTGTTGAACAGATTTGCAAGGCTGCAACTTGGTCTTCTCTTCATACTTTTTCCAAATTTTACAAATTTGACACTTTTGCTTCTTCGGAGGCTGTTTTTGGGAGAAAGGTTCTTCAGGCAGTGGTTCCTTCCGTATAAAGAGCCTGCCTGTCCCTCCCGTCATCCGTGTACTTTAGCTTTGGTATTGGTATCCCATAAGTAATGGATGATCCGTGGACTGGATACACTTAACAAGAGAAAACATAATTTATGCTTACCTGATAAATTTATTTCTCTTGTAGTGTATCCAGTCCACGGCCCGCCCTGTCACTTTAAGGCAGGTAATTTTTCCATTAAACTACAGTCACCACTGTACCCTATGGTTTTCCTTTCTCTGCATGTTTTCGGTCGAATGACTGGTAATGGCAGTTAGGGGAGGAGCTATATAGCAGCTCTGCTGGGTGAATCCTCTTGCACTTCCTGTTGAGGAGGAGTTAATATCCCATAAGTGGACTGGATACACTACAAGAGAAATAAATTTATCAGGTAAGCATAAATTATGTTTTTCTTTCATGTAATTAGCAAGAGTCCATGAGCTAGTGACGTATAGGATATACATTCCTACCAGGAGGGGCAAAGTTTCCCAAACCTTAAAATGCCTATAAATACACCCCTCACCACACCCACAATTCAGTTTTACAAACTTTGCCTCCCATGGAGGTGGTGAAGTAAGTTTGTGCTAGATTTCTACGTTGATATGCACTTCGCAGCAGGCTGAAACCCGGTTTTCCTCTCAGAGTGCAGTGAATGTCAGAGGGATGTGAAGAGAGTATTGCCTATTTGAATACCATGGTCTTTCAGTACTGGTTTGGCTATCTACTATATGTAGATGAGTGTCTTAGGGTAAGTAAGTCTTATTTCTATTTATGACACTCAAAGCTATGGTTGGGCACTTTATATGTAAAGTTCTAAATATATGTGTTTAAACTTATATTTGCCATGATTCAGGATAATCAGTATTCCTTCATTCAGACTGTCAGTTTAATTTTTTTGGGAAAATGCATATAAATTTTATTTTTCTTACCTTAAAATTTTCAATTTACTTTTTTTCAAAAATTGCGGGCTGTTAGGCTCGCGGGTGCAGAAAATGCTTCTATTTATTGCGTCATTTTTGGCGCAAGACTTTTTTTTTGGCGCAAAAATTAGTCATTTCCGGCGTCATAGTTTGCGCCGGAAGTTTTCACGTAATTGCGTCATTTTTTGACGTATGTGTATTGCGGACTTTTTTTGGTGCCAAAAAATATGGGCGTCATTCTTGGCACCAAAATATGTGGGCGTTATACTTGGCGCCAAAAATGTGGGCGTCATACTTGGCGCCAGTTTTTTTCACATTATTTCAGTCTCACTTTTTAGTTGCTTCTGGTTTTCTAGAGGCTTGTTTTTCATTTTGCATTTTTTCCCATTCCTGAAACTGCCATTTAAGGAATTTGATAATTTTGCTTTATATGTTGTTTTTTCTTTTACATATTGCAAGATGTCACTACCTGACCCTGGATCAGAATCTACTTCTGGAAAAGCGCTGCCTGATGTCGGTTCTACCAAAGCTAAGTACATTTGTTGTAAACTTTTGGTAACTGTTCCTACGGCTGTAGTTTTGTTAGTTGTCATGATAAGCTATCAAACGCAGATAGCATTTCCATTAGTAATAATCCATTACCTGTTGTTGTTCCTTCAACATCTAATGTTCAGGATGTTCCTGTTAATGTTAAAGAATTTGTTTCTAATTCTATTTGGAAGGCTCTGTCTGTTGTTCCTCCTTCTAGTAAACGTAAGAGGTCTTTTAAAACTTCACATATTTCCAATGAATTTTTAAATGACCGCCATAATTCTGACTTATCTATTTCTGATGAGGATCTATCTGGTTCAGAAGATTCTACCTCAGATATTGACACTGATAAATCTTCATATTTGTTTAAGATGGAGTTTATTCGTTCTTTACTTAAAGAAGTGTTGATTGCATTAGATATGGAGGAGTCTAGTCCTCTTGATATTAAAACTAATAAGCGTTTAAATTCAGTTTTTAAACCTCATGTAGCTATTCCAGAAGTTTTTCCAGTTCCTGATGCTATTTCAGAAGTAATTTCTAGGGAATGGAATAGTCTGGGTACTTCATTTACTCCTTCTCCAAGGTTTAAGAAATTGTACCCTTTGCCATCTGATAGATTAGAGTTTTGGGAGAAAATCCCCAAAGTTGATGGGGCTATCTCTACTCTTGCTAAACGTACTACTATTCCTACGGCAGATAGTACTTTGTTTAAAGATCCTTTAGATAGGAAGCTTGAATCCTTTCTAAGGAAGGCTTATTTATGTTCAGGTAATCTTCTTAGACCTGCTATTTCTTTGGCTGAAGTTGCTGCAGCTTCAACTTTCTGGTTGGAGGCTTTAGCGCAACAAGTGTCAGACCATAATGCTTATAGCATTGTTAAACTTCTTCAACATGCTAATAACTTTGTTTGTGATGCCATTTTTGATATAATTAGAATTGATGTCAGGAATATGTCTTTAGCTATTTTAGCCAGAAGAGCTTTATGGCTTAAGTCTTGGAATGCAGATATGACTTCTAAGTCAACTTTGCTTTCTCTTTCTTTCCAAGGTAGTAAATTAGTTGGTTCTCAGTTAGACTCAATAATTTCAACTGTTACTGGGGGGAAGGGAGCCTTTTTGCCTCAGGATAAAAAAATCTAAGGGTAAATATAGGGCTACTAATTGTTTTCGTTCCTTTCGTCAGAATAAGGAACAAACGCCTGACCCTTCCCCTAAAGGAACAGTTTCCGTTTGGAAACCTTCTTCAGTCTGGAATAAATCCAAGCCTTTTAGAAAGTCAAAACCAGCTCCCAAATCTGCATGAAGGTGCGGTCCTCATTCCAGCACAGCTGGTAGGGGGCAGGTTACGATTTTTCAAAGCTGTCTGGATCAATTAGATTCAAAGTCTTTGGATTCAGAGCATTGTTTCACAAGGGTACAGAATAGGTTTCAAGGTAAGACCACCTGTGAGAAGATTCTTTCACGCATTCCAGTAAACCCAGTAAAGGCTCAAGCGTTTCTGAAATGTGTTTCAGACCTGGAGTCAACTGGGGTAATTGTGCCAGTTCCAGTTCTGGAACAGGGCCTAGGGTTTTATTCAAATCTGTTCATTGTTCCAAAGAAAGAGAATTCTTTCAGACCAATTCTGGATCTAAAAATATTGAATCGTTATGTAAGGATACCAACATTCAAAATGGTGACTATAAGGACTATTCTGCCTTTTGTTCAGCAAGGGCATTATATGTCCACAATAGATTTACAGGATGCATATCTTCATATTCCAATTCATCCGGACCACTATCAGTTCCTGAGATTCTCTTTTCTAGACTAGCATTACCAGTTTGTTGCCCTTCCTTTTGGCCTAGCAACAGCTCCAAGGATCTTTTAGAAGGTTCTCGGTGCCCTTCTCTCTGTAATCAGGGAGCAGGGTATTGCGGTATTTCCTTATTTGGATGATATCTTGGTACTTTCTCAGTCTTTACATTCTGCAGAATCTCACATGAATAAACTTGTGTTGTTTCTTCAAAGACATGGTTGGAGGATCAATTTACCAAAGAGTTCCTTGATTCCTCAGACAAGGGTAACCTTTTTGGGTTTCCAAATAGATTCAGTGTCCATGACTTTGTCTCTGACAGAGAAAAGACGTCTGAAATTGGTTTCAGCTTGTCGAAACCTTCAGTCTCAATATTTCCATTCGGTAGCTTTGTGCATGGAAATTTTATGTCTCATGACTGCTGCATCGGACGCGATCCCGTTTGCTAGTTTTCACTTGAGACCTCTCCAGCTTTGTATGCTGAATCAATGGTGCAGGGATTATACAAAGATATCACAATTAATATCCTTAAATCCCAATGTTCGATCTTCTCTGACTTGGTGGTTGGATCACCATCGTTTAGTTCAAGGGGCCTCTTTTGTTCGTCCAACCTGGACTGTGATCTCAACAGATGCAAGTCTTTCAGGTTGGGGAGCTGTATGGGGATCTCTGACAGCGCAGGGGGTTTGGGAATCTCAGGAGGCGAGATTACCAATCAACATTTTGGAACTCTGTGCGATTTTCAGAGCTCTTCAGTTCTGGCCTCTTCTAAAGAGAGAATCGTTTATTTGTTTTCAGACAGACAATGTCACAACCGTGGCATATGTCAATCATCAAGGGGGGACTCACAGTCCTCAGGCTATGAAAGAAGTATCTTGGATACTTGTTTGGGCGGAATCCAGCTCCTGTCTAGTTTCTGCGGTTCACATCCCAGGTATAGACAATTGGGAAGCGGATTATCTCAGTCGCCAGACGTTACATCCGGGCGAATGGTCTCTTCACTCAGAGGTATTTCTTCAGATTGTTCAAATCTGGGGACTTCCAGAAATGGATCTGATGGCCTCTCATCTAAACAAGAAACTTCCCAGGTATCTGTCCAGATCCAGGCATCCTCAGGCGGAAGCGGTGGACGCGTTGTCACTTCCTTGGAATTATCAACCTGCTTATATCTTTCCCCCTCTAGTTCTTCTTCCAAAAGTGATTTCCAAAATCCTAATGGAGCATTCGTTTGTACTGCTGGTGGCTCCAGCATGGCCACACAGGTTTTGGTATGCGAATCTCGTTCGGATGGCCAGTTGCCAACCTTGACACTTCTGTTAAGACCAGACCTTCTATTTCAAGGCCCATTTTTCCATCAGGATCTCAAATCATTAAATTTGAAGGTATGGAGATTGAACGCTTAATACTTAGTCATAGAGGTTTCTCTGACTCAGTGATTCATACTATGTTACAGGCTCGTAAATCTGTGTCTAGAAAGATCTATTACCGAGTCTGGAAGACTTACATTTCTTGGTGTTCTTCTCATAAATTCTCTTGGCATTCTTTTAGAATTCCTAGAATTTTACAGTTTCTTCAGGATGGTTTGGAAAAAGGTTTGTCTGCAAGTTCCTTGAAGGGACAAATCTCTGCTCTTTCTGTTCTTTTTCACAGAAAGATTGCTAATCATCCTGATAGTCATTGTTTTGGATATTAAATTACTTTCCTGGAAAGTTTTGTTCCTTTTGGCCATCTCTTCTGCTAGAAGAGTTTCTGAGTTATCTGCTCTTTCTTGTGAATCTCCTTTTCTGATTTTTCATCAGGATAAGGCGGTGTTGCGGACTTCATTTAATTTTTTACCTAAAGTTGTGAATTCTAACAACATTAGTAGAGAAATTGTTGTCCCTTCATTGTGTCCTAATCCTAAGAATTCTCTGGAGAGATCTTTACATTCTTTGAATGTAGTAAGAGCTTTGAAATATTATGTTGAAGCTACTAAAGATTTCAGAAAGATTCTAGTCTATTTGTTATCTTTTCTGGTTCTAGGAAAGGTCAGAAGGCTTCTGCCATTTCTTTGGCGTCTTGGTTAAAGTCTTTGATTCATCATGCTTATGTAGAGTCGGGTAAATCCCCGCCTCAAAGGTTTACGGCTCATTCTACTAGGTCAGTTTCTACTTCCTGGGCTTTTAGGAATGAAGCCTCTGTTGATCAGATTTGCAAAGCAGCAACTTGGTCTTTTTTGCATACTTTTACAAAATTCTATCATTTTGATGTTTTCTCTTCTTCTGAAGCAGTTTTTGGTAGAAAAGTACTTCAGGCAGCTGTTTCAGTTTGATTCTTCTGCTTATAATTTCAGATTTTTTCATTATAAGATTAAAACTTTTTGATTTGGGTTGTGGATTATTTTTTCAGCGGAATTGGCTATCTTTATTTTATCCCTCCCTCTCTAGTGACTTTTGCGTGGAAGTTCCACATCTTGGGTATCTGCTATCCCATACGTCACTAGCTCATGGACTCTTGCTAATTACATGAAAGAAAACATAATTTATGTAAGAACTTACCTGATAAATTCATTTCTTTCATATTTGCAAGAGTCCATGAGGCCCACCCTTTTTGTGGTGGTTATGATTTTTTTGTATAAAGCACAATTATTCCAATTCCTTATTTTTGATGCTTTCGCTTCTTTCTTATCACCCCACTTCTTGGCTATTCGTTAAACTGAATTGTGGGTGTGGTGAGGGGTGTATTTATAGGCATTTTAAGGTTTGGGAAACTTTGGCCCTCCTGGTAGGAATGTATATCCCATACGTCACTAGCTCATGGACTCTTGCTAATATGAAAGAAATGAATTTATCAGGTAAGTTCTTATATAAATTATGTTATTTTACTGGGCTGTAACGCTGGTCACCAGTAACGGATCACGTCGCTCCCCTGGGATCACCCCAAAACCACCACCTCTGTGTCCTGGTACTGTGGCTGCTATGGCCGGTGCAAGCTACATAGCTGCCGGTTGTCAGGTATAGGAAGGACCCTCTGGCAGAGCTACCCAGTCAGGGTAGCAAGAGTCTGTGACAGGTTGGTATCCTGAATACTGGTGCTGTCTAGTATCAGGGTGGGCTACTGGCTGTAATCATTTGGCAGCTACACAGCTGCAGTCAGCAGGGAGGAAGCGGGACGCCTCTTAGTGGAGCTACCCAGTCGGGGTTGCCGGGGTATCCGTCACAATGGGTATATATAGAGGGTAAAGAAAGAAGGAAGCAAGAGGTGAGGGAGATTGGGGAAGAAGAAAATAAAAGCGATGTACAGGTAATACCTTTTATAGTTAACTAATAGTGGATACAATTGCAAGCTTTCAGGACACTGAAGTCCCAAGGAGAATGAAGATAGAGGAAAAATAATGGGCAGAGAGACATAAGGGAGAGCATGAAAAGCGAGATTGAAGGAAGGAGGATGTGTAGAGAGTAAATTTAAGAGACAGAGAGATAGTGAATAGAAAGAGTGAGATGGAGAAAAATAGGAAAAGGGGCAGAAAAAGAGAGAGAGGGGATTGGGATAGTGCAGAGAAAGAATATAGCTAGTAGAGGAAATTCATATTCTTACAGAGTTCATAGGAAGTTCACAGCCTTACAGACAGGATTATCCTCTGGAGCGCCCTCAAACAGGCTATACCATGCTCCCTGCTTCTCTTCAAGCAGTGTGTGGCTAATTCTCACATCATCAGATTGTTCAGTTGATCACACTAGTCTCTACTCTCCTCCTTTCATTCACACCTGCATATGTCTATTTGCCGTGTGTGATTCACACGGTGCACCATAACTGCCCCGCATGGTACTCATGTTTTGAGACACTAAGGAGACAACAGGGGAGGTATTTAGAAATGCAGGATACAAGGGTGCGCAATAACTCTCCTTTTGCAGCACTGCATTTTGGAACATGTAGTCCCCAGTTAAACAGTAGTAACTGACACCTCCTATACTTCTATGTCAATATGCCATACACATGCCACACATAAAAAAATATCCCCATAAGAAGATATAGACGCTCTGTGAGGCCTCTGTTTAAGAGAGGCCTTAGGCGACCTTTTGCCTAATGGTAGAGCCGCCTATGTCTAGCAGTACTTTAAAGATATATTTCAAACTTTTGCAGGGGTTAAACATATAGATTTTGAGGATTTATATTGATAAGTTGACATAAAGAGAAAGGGGAGTAGCTACTTTTTACGTCTAGGGTATTTTTCCTATTCAAGTAGCCACAAGACTATATCTACCAGAACTGATACGTTGGTTCCATTACAAGTTTGAATAAATGATTCTATGTGTAAGGATATATCTAGTTTTATTTGTTCATACTGCTCTAATAAGTATTGTATTTTGCTTTACAGGTTGAAGTTGACTGGGATAAAATCAAGACTAAAATTCAGATGGAGCTCCTTAAAGAGCAAGAAAGAGCTTCAAACGGGTCATCAGCTCCCATTATTAGCAGCATCTCTGCACAGCATTGATCTTCTTTATTTTTTATTTTTTTATGTAGTATTCATATATATCCTTTAATTTGCCAACCTCACATTACAAATAGTTTTATATGCTATAGAATTAGTATGAAATATTAAAGGGACAGTCTACCTGATTTTTTTTTATTGTTTAAAAAGATAGCTAATGTCCTTTCTACCCATTCATCAGCTTTGCATAAACACTATTTTTTTATTAATATACTTTGTAATCTCAAAGATTGCATGTTTTACGTCCCTGTCGGCCACCTCTTATCCGAGTGCTTTTCTTTAGCTTTTAACAACAGTGCCAGTTAATGTGAGCCATATAGATAATTCAGTGGAGAATGATAATGTTTATAGAAGAACTAGCACTAATTGGCTAAAATGCAAGATTGTAAAAAGCTCTGAGATAAAGGGCAGTCTACAGGGGCTTAGATACATGTAATTATAAAGTATATTAAAATAACAGTCTTGGTTATGCAAAACTAGGAAATAAGTAAAAGGGATTATCTATCTTTTTAAACAATTAAACAGTTTTCAAGTAGACTGTCACTTTAAAAAGAAATTATTTATTCTTTTTACACTAATATTAAAGAGTTTATTTTTCACAATCTTTTTTTTTTTTTACACAGTCTCTACGTAAAGAAATACTTTATTATCTTGAATATATTTCCTTTGCTGTATACTTTTTCCTGATTGCTGAAGTAGTGTATTTCTTTAACATTTTATCTTGACAGCAAAATAAGATAAATTCCAAAACTATGTGCAGAATTATATAACATTATTTTTTAGGTTTACTGTCCCTTTAGTTAGAATTTTAAAAAGGGAAATTACTTAAAATAATAAACAAAAACATAAAAAAATACTCCATATTATTCCTTAAAGAAATCCAAAGCGTTATATTTGAGCCAAAATAATAAACATTGAGCAATAATACTCCAAAGGATTTTCACAAAACTGTGTATAATTCAGAATTAAAACTAGTACCAGGTATCTGAATGTAATCTGTAGTCCGTATACCTCGGATGCTTTATAGGAACAGTCTAGTCAAAATTAAACTTCCATGATTAAGATAGGCCATGCAATTTTTTTAAACAACTTTCCTATTTACTTTTATCATCAAATTTGCTTTGTTCGTTTTGTGTTCTTTGTTTAAAACTAACCCTAGGTGGGCCCATATGCTAATTTCTAAGCCTTTGAAGGCCGCATCTTTTCTCAGTGGATTTTGACAGTTTTCACATCTAGACTACGCTAGTTCAAGTGTGTAATATAGATAACATTGTGCTCACTCCCTTATGAGTCAGCACTGATTGACTAAAATGCAAGTCTTTCAAAAGAAGGGAAAAAAAAGGGGTCAGTCTGCAGAGGCTTAGATACAAGGTAATCACAGAGGTAAAAAGTATAATAATGTAACCGTGTTGGTTATGCAAAATCGGGGAATGGGTAATTAAGGGATTATCTATCTTTTTAAACAATACAAATTCTTGAGTAGACTGTCCCTTTAAGCATTATATTATTTGATACTACAAAAAGAAGTGATAACATCTGAGGCACAGACTTTACTCTTGTCATCAAATGTATAGTAGCTGCATACCTTTCTATAAAATCAGCCATACAAAAGTTATGTTTTTTTATCTAATACATACATGTGTTTTATATCTGAAATATTTTTGTTAGATATGTATTTTCAGTATGAAGACAGATGTTATATATTTCAGACAACATTGGTATTCATTAATGTTTATGTAAAATAGAAGTTTAAAAAGTTATTTTATCAAGTATAACATTTCATTAGTCATATTTATTATGTAATATTTATTTTGCTCTTTTGTAATTAATGTATCAAATAAATATTTTGTAACTTTAATCAGTGTTATTTCTTTTGTTTCATAGATCTATTATTTTGAAAGTAGAGATAAAAAAAGACAAAAATGCACCATGTTCATACTTTTTTTTTTTTAATTCTGTGATATATTTTAAAAGTTTCTCTCATTGGAAAATAATTTAAAAAAAATAAAATTTTTCCCTGCTGATTTGCTGTCATTTGGTCGTATTTCCTTGTCTAGTAAGGTTGCTAGTTGTTAACTTACTGCTATATTTGCACCTGTTCTTGATGTATCAAGCTACGGCGGACAGGGGTGCACATACGTGCCCCTGTCCGCCGCAGCTCGCCTCTGGCAGGTTGAATTTCCAATGCTGGAATTCAGCATTGTACAAGAGCTCTATTTTGCACTCGCGTGCAATCTCGCCCCTGCCTGCGCACAGCCAATTACGCGCGGGCAGGAGCTGTCCGACCGGGGAGATTGAAATTTGCCACCTAAGAGGTGGCGAAAGGTTAGGGAAGCAGTGGTCTGATGACTGCTGCTTGTTAAATATGGTCTGCAGGTTCTCTTGTGAGAACCTGCACTCGTAGGGCATTGAAGGCTGGCGAAAGCCTTTG
This sequence comes from Bombina bombina, assembly GCF_027579735.1. Classification (NCBI taxonomy): domain Eukaryota; kingdom Metazoa; phylum Chordata; class Amphibia; order Anura; family Bombinatoridae; genus Bombina; species Bombina bombina. The sequence continues at coordinate 344,326,330 of NC_069502.1, read as the reverse complement.
ATAAATCGACCCCTTAGTGTGGGGCCTTTGCTGCTGATATTAAGGTGTGTGCTGTGATGGATTTGCTATATGTAGGTTGGAGGGTAAAAATGTATTTAACAAAAAGATGTGTGATATTCAGCACTGGAGTTGAACTATTAATATATGGATAGTATATGAGAAAAATTGTGTATTATGTCATCAAATAAAGCCCAAATATATAGGTAGTTAAGAATTTAAGAGAAACTAACTACAGATGAAAGTCCTTCATACGGTTACCAACTGGTACAAATTGGATAAGCCAGTGGAGGACAACAGTCTTAGGCACTCACCCATGTGATGATCGATATATTATCAGATTGTAGGTCTCAAGATCCTTAGAGCAACTGAGCACAGCTGTAGTTAAACCGGAATCTCCCTCTCAGTTTGAAAGTGGACAAAACTGTGAAAAGAAGCAGACACAGCGCAGCTTCGACTCAAGGTAGTTTATTACACAAAAAGTGCATGCAGAAAACAACTGATTGCGCTTACTTGTGTAATAAACTACCTTGAGTCAGAGCTGCGCTGTGTCTGCTTCTTTTTACAAGTAAAAATGTATTTGCAGATTTAGTATATGGGTTTTAATTCCATTCATATGAAAGAAATACCGATCACAAATCATCACATGGTATATATTTCCTATCCACCAGGAGGAAGTAAAATAATAAAAAATCCAGAGCTTTGCTCTACCCCATCTCCCAACACTTACGCTTCCAATTAGGTCTTGCCTCCAGAAAGGAGAAGGTGCTTCAGTCTTCATGTCATTGATGGACATGGACAGAGGGGTCAACCGTAAGTGAGAAATATCCAAGTGAAAGATGTCAAATGTCATGTAACAGCCATCAGCGAATCACAAAATTTATATATGTATACCTTGTGCACTTGTCCAGTACGAACTCTGTGGCACTTGCTTAGCATCTGTTTTACAGCCCCATTCTCAAGGTACCAGTTATGTGTATATTACCCCATATTGCACCAGATTCCAAGTCTCATTTGCAGTTATCAGTTTCTGAAGCAATTGCGGCACTGTCGATGGCAAGTAAGTATAAGCGCAAATATAAGAATATTTCTTCTTCATCCGTGGGCAGTACTCCTGCTGGTCCCTCGAAGACCAAACAGTTAGAGGTTTCTAAGGCTAAAAGGTCTTTTTGCAGCTCAGAAGGCAAGTTTTCCTCAGATTAATCTTCCTCTGACTCAGACAAGGATCCAGAGGACATTACTTTTCAATTCAAGATGTCCAGGAGTCTAAAACAGTTGTGGATAAACTGGTTCAGAAATTAGACCTTGTTTTGAGACCTAAGTCTAGGGCTCCAGAAACTTACCCTGTACCATCATTGGTTTCAAAAATTATTGCTAAGGATTGTGATAAGGCAGGAGTTATTTTCACTTCTCCCACCTTTAAGAAGCTTTTTTTCCTGTCCCTGAGTCTAATTTGGAATTATGGGGGATTATTCCTAACGTTGACAGTGCTATATCCACTCTATCCAAACAAACTACTATCCGTCTGGAGGATATTACTTCATTCAGAGAACCAATGTATAGAAAACTGGAAGTTTATCTTAGAAAGACATTTCTTTCATGTAATTAGCAAGAGTCCATGAGCTAGTGACGTATGGGATATACATTCCTACCAGGAGGGGCAAAGTTTCCCAAACCTCAAAATGCCTATAAATACACCCCTCACCACACCCACAAATCAGTTTTTACAAACTTTGCCTCCTATGGAGGTGGTGAAGTAAGTTTGTGCTAGATTCTACGTTGATATGCGCTCCGCAGCAGGTTGGAGCCCGGTTTTCCTCTCAGCGTGCAGTGAATGTCAGAGGGATGTGAGGAGAGTATTGCCTATTTGAATGCAGTGATCTCCTTCTACGGGGTCTATTTCATAGGTTCTCTGTTATCGGTCGTAGAGATTCATCTCTTACCTCCCTTTTCAGATCGACGATATACTCTTATATATACCATTTCCTCTACTGATTCTCGTTTCAGTACTGGTTTGGCTTTCTACTACATGTAGATGAGTGTCCTGGGGTAAGTAAGTCTTATTTTCTGTGACACTCTAAGCTATGGTTGGGCACTTTTTATATAAAGTTCTAAATATATGTATTCAAACATTTATTTGCCTTGACTCAGGATGTTCAACATTCCTTATTTCAGACAGTCAGTTTCATATTTGGGATAATGCATATGAATAATTCATTTTTTTCTTACCTTAAAAATTTGACTTTCCCTGTGGGCTGTTAGGCTCGCGGGGGCTGAAAATGCTTTATTTTATTGCGTCATTCTTGGCGCGGACTTTTTTGGCGCAAAAATTATTTTCTGTTTCCGGCGTCATACGTGTCGCCGGAAGTTGCGTCATTTTTTACGTTCTTTTGCGCCAAAAGTGTCTGCGTTCCAGATATGGCGTCATTTTTGGCGGCAAAAGCATTTAGGCGCCAAATAATGTGGGCGTCTTTTGGCGCGAAAAAATATGGGCGTCACTTTTGTCTCCACATTATTTAAGTCTCATTGATTTTTTGCTTCTGGTTGCTAGAAGCTTATTCACTGGCATTTTTTTCCCATTCCTGAAACTGTCATTTAAGGAATTTGATCAATTTTGCTTTATATGTTGTTTTTTCTATTACATATTGCAAGATGTCCCACGTTGAAGCTGAGTCAGAAGATACTTCTGGAATATCCCTGCCTGGGGCTGGAGCTACCAAAGCTAAGTGTATCTACTGTAAACTTATGGTATCTGTTCCTCCAGCTGTTGTTTGTACTGTTTTGTCAGGACAAACTGTTTATGCAGATAATATTTCCTTTAAGTACTGTTACATTACCTGTTGCTGTTCTGTCAACATCTAATACTCAGAGTGTTCCTGATAACATAAGTGATTTTGTTTTTAAATCCATTAAGAAGGCTATGTCTGTTATTCCTCCTTCTAGTAAATGTAAAAAGTCTTTTAAAACTTCTCATTTTTCAGATGAATTTTTAAATGAACATCATCATTCTGATTCTGATAATGGTTCTTCTGGTTCAGAGGATTCTGTCTCAGAGGTTGATGCTGATAAATCTTCATATTTATTTTAAATGAAATGTATTCGTTCTTTACTTAAAGAAGTCCTAATTGCATTAGAAATTGAGGATTCTGGTCCTCTTGATACTAAATCTAAACGTTTAGATAAGGTTTTTAAATCTCCTGTAGTTATTCCAGAAGTTTTTCCTGTCCCTAGTGCTATTTCTGAAGTAATTTCCAGGGAATGGAATAATTTGGGTAATTCATTTACTCCTTCTAAACGTTTTAAGCAATTATATCCTTTGCCATCTGACAGATTAGAGTTTTGGGACAAAATCCCTAAAGTTGATGGGGCTGTCTCTACTCTTGTTAAGCGTACTATTCCTACGGCAGATGGTACTTCCTTAAGGATCCTTTAGATAGGAAAATCGAATCCTTTCTAAGAAAAGCTTACTTGTGTTCAGGTAATCTTCTTAGACCTGCTATATCTTTAGCGGATGTTGCTGCAGCTTCATCTTTTGGTTAGAAGCTTCAGCGCAGCAAGTAACAGATCATAATTCTCATAGCATTTTTATTCAACATGCTAATAATTTTATTTGTAATGCTATCTTTGATATAATTAGAGTTGATGTCAGGTATATGTCTCTAGCTATTTTAGCTAGAAGAGCTTTATGGCTTAAGACTTGGAATGCTGTTATGTCTTCTAAGTCTACTCTGCTTTCCCTTTCTTTCCAGGGTAATGATCGTTTTCATTCCTTTTGTCACAACAAGGAACAAAAGCCTGATCCTTCATCCTCAGGAGCGGTATCAGTTTGGAAACCATCTCCAGTCTGGAATAAATCCAAGCCTTTTAGAAAATCAAAGCCAGCTCCTAAGTCCACATGAAGGTGCGGTCCTCATTCCAGCTCAGCTGGTAGGTGGCAGATTACGTTTTTTCTAAGAAATTTGGATCAATTCCGTTCACAATCTTTGGATTCAGAACATTGTTTCAGAAGGGTACAGAATTGGCTTCAAGATAAGGCCTCCTGCAAAGAGATTTTTTCTTTCCCGTGTCCCAGTAAACCCAGCGAAGGCTCAAGCATTTCTGAAATGTGTTTCAGATCTAGAGTTGACTGGAGTAATTTTGCCAGTTCCAGTTCTTGAACAGGGACTGGGTTTTTATTCAAATCTCTTCATTGTACCAAAGAAGGAAAATTCCTTCAGACCAGTTCTGGATCTAAAAATATTGAATCGTTATGTAAGGATACCAACATTCAAAATGGTAACTGTAAGGACTATCCTGCCTTTTGTTCAACAAGGGCATTATATGTCTACTATAGATTTACAGGATGCATATCTGCATATTCCGATTCATCCAGATCACTATCAGTTTCTGAGATTCTCTTTCCTAGATAAGCATTACCAGTTTGTGGCTCTGCCGTTTGGCCTAGCTACAGCTCCAAGAATTTTTTACGAAGGTTCTCGGTGCCCTTCTGTCTGTAATCAGAGAACAGGGTATTGTGGTATTCCTTATTTGGACGATATCTTGGTACTTGCTCAGTCTTCATATTTAGCAGAATCTCATTCGAATCGACTTGTGTTGTTTCTTCAACATCATGGTTGGAGGATCAATTTACCAAAAAGTTCATTGATTCCTCAGACTTAGGTAACCTTTTTAGGTTTTCAGATAGATTCAGTATCCATGACTCTATCTTTGATAGACATGAGACATCTAAAGTTGATATCAGCTTGTCGAAACCTTCAGTCACAATCTTTCCCTTCGGTAGCCTTATGCATGGAAATTCTAGGTCTTATGACTGCGGCATCAGACGCGATCCCCTTTGCTCGTTTTCACATGCGGCCTCTTCAGCTCTGTATGCTGAACCAGTGGTGCAGGGATTACACAAAGATATCTCAATTAATATCTTTAAAACCGATTGTACGACACTCTCTGACGTGGTGGACAGATCACCATCGTTTAGTTCAGGGGGCTTCTTTTGTTCTTCCGACCTGGACTGTAATTTCAACAGATGCAAGTCTTACAGGTTGGGGAGCTGTGTGGGGGTCTCTGACAGCACAAGGGGTTTGGGAATCTCAGGAGGTGAGATTACCGATCAATATTTTGGAACTCCGTGCAATTTTCAGAGCTCTTCAGTCTTGGCCTCTTCTGAAGAGAGAATCGTTCATTTGTTTTCAGACAGACAATGTCACAACTGTGGCATACATCAATCATCAAGGAGGGACTCACAGTCCTCTGGCTATGAAAGAAGTATCTCAAATTCTGGTTTGGGCGGAATCCAGCTCCTGTCTAATCTCTGCGGTTCATATTCCAGGAATAGACAATTGGGAAGCGGATTATCTCAGTCGCCAAACGTTGCATCCGGGCGAATGGTCTCTTCACCCAGAGGTATTTCTTCAGATTGTTCAAATGTGGGAACTTCCAGAAATAGATCTGATGGCTTCTCATCTAAACAAGAAACTTCCCAGGTATCTGTCCAGATCCCGGGATCCTCAGGCGGAGGCAGTGGATGCATTATCACTTCCTTGGAAGTATCATCCTGCCTATATCTTTCCGCCTCTAGTTCTTCTTCCAAGAGTAATCTCCAAGATTCTGAAGGAATGCTCATTTGTTCTGCTGGTAGCCCCAGCATGGCCTCACAGGTTTTGGTATGCGGATCTTGTCCGGATGGCCTCTTGCCAACCGTGGACTCTTCCGTTAAGACCAGACCTTCTGTCGCAAGGTCCTTTTTTCCATCAGGATCTCAAATCCTTAAATTTATAGGTATGGAGATTGAACGCTTGATTCTTGGTCAAAGAGGTTTCTCTGACTTTGTGATTAATACTATGTTACAGGCTCGTAAATCTGTATCTAGAGAGATATATTATAGAGTCTGGAAGACTTATATTTCTTGGTGTCTTTCTCATCATTTTTCCTGGCATTCTTTTAGAATTCCGAGAATTTTATCAGTTTCTTCAGGATGGTTTTGATAAAGGTTTGTCCGCAAGTTCCTTGAAAGGTCAAATCTCTGCTCTTTCTGTTCTTTTTCACAGAAAGATTGCTAATCTTCCTGATATTCATTGTTTTGTACAAGCCTTGGGTCGTATTAAACCTGTCATTAAGTCAATTTCTCCTCCTTGGAGTTTGAATTTGGTTCTGGGGGCTCTTCAAGCTCCTCCGTTTGAACCTATGCATTCATTGGACATTAAATTACTTTCTTGGAAAGTTTTGTTCCTTTTGGCCATCTCTTCTGCCAGAAGAGTCTCTGAATTGTCTGCTCTTTCTTGTGAGTCTCCTTTTCTGATTTTTCATCAGGATAAGGCAGTGTTGCGAACTTCTTTTGAATTTTTACCTAAGGTTGTGAATTCCAACAACATTAGTAGAGAAATTGTAGTTCCTTCGTTATGCCCTAATCCTAAGAATTCTAAGGAGAAATCATTGCATTCTTTGGATGTTGTTAGATCTTTGAAATATTATGTTGAAGCTACTAAGACTTTCCGAAAGACTTCTAGTCTATTTGTCATCTTTTCCGGTTCTAGAAAAGGCTAGAAAGCTTCTGCCATTTCTTTGGCATCTTGGTTGAAATCTTTAATTCATCATGCCTATGTTGAGTCGGGTAAAACTCCGCCTCAGAGGATTACAGCTCATTCTACTAGGTCAGTTTCTACTTCCTGGGCGTTTAGGAATGAAGCTTCGGTTGATCAAATTTGCAAAGCAGCAACTTGGTCTTCTTTGCATACTTTTACTAAATTCTACCATTTTTATGTGTTTTCTTCTTCTGAAGCAGTTTTTGGTAGAAAAGTACTTCAGGCAGCTGTTTCAGTTTGAATCTTCTGCTTATGTTTTCATTTAAACTTTATTTTGGGTGTGGATTATTTTCAGCAGGAATTGGCTGTCTTTATTTTATCCCTCCCTCTCTAGTGACTCTTGCGTGGAAAGATCCACATCTTGGGTAGTCATTATCCCATACGTCACTAGCTCATGGACTCTTGCTAATTACATGAAAGAAAACATAATTTATGTAAGAACTTACCTGATAAATTAATTTCTTTCATATTAGCAAGAGTCCATGAGGCCCACCCTTTTTTGTGGTGGTTATGATTTTTTTGTATAAAGCACAAATATTCCAATTCCTTATTTTTTATGCTTTCGCACTTTTTTCTTATCACCCCACTTCTTGGCTATTCGTTAAACTGATTTGTGGGTGTGGTGAGGGGTGTATTTATAGGCATTTTGAGGTTTGGGAAACTTTGCCCCTCCTGGTAGGAATGTATATCCCGGAGGAGGGATTTCCGGTGGGAGGTGCTGTCCACTGGAGCACGCTGACTGTTGGCGTGGTGCTCTGAGCTCTGAGCTCTGTGTATTGACAGCCGTATCCATACTTCTCCTGCGGCCATTCTCCCGTTGCTGGTGTGGATTGCACCCTAGGGAGCAGGGCAAACTTAATTCTAGCCCAGCCAGGAAAATTCTCCAGTGACCATCAATCGGCTTTTGGTCAAAGCCGCAACTTCACTGCCCTGATAAAAGATCCGACTTTGAACCAGCCTTACCTGCCCCGCAATATGTGGAGATCCAGTCAGCAGTAGTGGGAGGTGTGCCTCTGTTGTATGCTGCTGGTGTCGGTTGTGAGGAGCGGATTGCCGGTCCCGGACGGGGCGAAGCCACAAGGAAGGAATGTGCCCGCTGTGAGGTAGATGCACCTCCTAGGGCACTTTGTGTGAGATAAAGCCTTTTTCCCGGACACTACAGTTGAGGACCGCGGACCACCCAGAGAATAGCAGTGAGGGCGAGCCCCCCTCTCCATCGAATAGAAAGCGGAGGTGTGTATAGTCGGTGACGTCATGCTTGGTGGAGCGGACTGAGCATACACAGAACCGCGGAGCAACACAGGAGTCAGCTAGCACAGTGATGAGGGTAGGTGTGCAGATAGCAGTCATAACCCCATAAGAAAGGAGTAAAGTGGGCAAAAGAGGAACAAGTAAGTGAGTAACTTTACCGCATTTACGCTGCTGGGGGGTCTGCTGTTATCTAGATCTGCTGGGTGGAGGAGAGACTATTCCATCTCTGCTTGGAAACAGGAACTGTGTTAGTATTTTCGGCTAAACAGGACTTGGTGCCTTTATACTTGTACAAAACTTTGCTATAAGTACTGCTGGCAAGAGTGGGAATTTGCTTTTTGCAGTGTCAACCCTGTGGATACATGTCTATATTGGTGATTGTTGTTGAAAGGAAAACCCGGGGTGTATCCGGCGTATCTCGCTGTGGAAAGTGTTAAACCTTACATGAGGTGTAAAATACAGGACTGGTCGCAGAAATGTGGGATTAGAATCCATCTTGGTTTTCTTTAAACTGCCATATATTGTGGAAAGAGACAAAAGGAAAAAAAAAGAGAAAAAGTGGGGAAATAACTATAATAATTGCAATCTCTGTTCTAAGCAATTTTTTGGGTGATACCTAATAAGCATTGTGTATAGTATATGTATAACTTTATCATATTATTAAGTGGATTATACTAAAGGTTTAAAAGTGGGTCAGGGTGTGAACAACAGTGCTTTTATATCCAGCCTGAATTGCCCCCCAAATTTATAGCAGGTTTGTTTCTGTGGTATGAAGCAAAGATAATTATGTGTGTTCTTGGGCTATACAAACATGAATGAGATATCTTCTAACTTTGCTTAATAGTGTACAGATCTAGATAATCGATATTGCTGGTATAAGTATACATCTACTTACTATATAAGTAGCTCTTAAACAAGGGACTAATCTAATGGTACAAGGGAAGCAGTCGGTCCTTTGCACCGATATATATTTTTGATAGGCTAATCTTAAAGATATTTTCAAAAAGTAAATCTTACTGGTTAAGATAAAAAAATCTATTTTCAGGCCTCACTCACTGGTAACACTATTACACTATAGTTTTTCATAATATAAAAAAAAAAAAAAAAAAAAAAAAGGGGGGGGGGGGGGGGGGGACAGAGGGTCACGAGATAGACACACTCAGTGTTTTTTTTTTTTTTTCTCTTTTTTTTGTTTTCTTGTATATATTCATCTGTTCACGGTTTATTGGTTCCTCAGGTTCACACCTGATAATGTGCACTAGAATTTTTGTTTTACACTATCCTTGATGGAAAAATATATCACCCAGGTGAAATCCAATTCACCTAAAATGCCTGTAAAAGTAAAAGATAAAAAAGGTAAAACAATCGATACCAGTATAGATAGCTCGATGGAAGCTAACAAAATGCCTATTGATTCACACACATTAATTTCACAATTAACAGAAGTGTTTTCTCCACAATTCGAAGCTATCAAAAAAGAGCTAGGGACCATATCTTTGGAATTAACTACATTATCTTCTGAAGTAAGGCAATTCTCTGTTAGATTATCTGAGGCCGAATCTAGAATTTCTGATATGGAAGATATAACTCATACACACGAAGATCAAATTCAGAAACAAGAAACCAAAATTAAAAATATGCAGATTCGCCTGGAGGATCTTGAGGATCGCTCCAGGCGTAATAACATTAGAATAGTGGGTCTCCCAGAATTACCAGAATATGAGGATCTAATGAAATTTACTTCAATCACACTACCACAAACTTTAGGGATGTCCCCCCAGCTATTGCCGCTTGCGATAGAGCGAGCTCACAGGGTAGGCCCCAAGAGATCTCTCTTGGATGGAGTCTCAAAGAACAGAATTTGTATTTTTAAGTTGTTAAAATTCCAAGATAAGATTGAAATGTTGAAATTGTTTAAAAAAAATGACCCTCCCATTTTTGGGCAGAGTAGGATCTTGTTATTTCAAGATTTTTCATTTGAGACTTCCTCCAAGAGAAAATGAATGGCTCCCTACTGCACGCAATTGATAAACAAAGGGGTAAAGGCACGTTTGATCTATCCAGCACGTATAATCGTGGAAGATAAAGGAGTCAGATATGTCTTTGATAAAGTGGCAGAGGTTAAAAAATTTATTGCGGCAGGGTAACTAAGGTATACAAAGATCAGAGATATTATATATTATGACAGTCTCATTAATAAAGCGCAGTATGTTAGTCAGCAGTAGTGGAGTTGGTACTCTTATTTTTATTTTTATGTATTTTTTATTATATATATTTTTTTTTTTTTTCTCTTCTCCTCTTTTCCTCCCTCCTATTGTCCGCCGCCCCGTGGGTACTTTCACTTGACCCTCCCTGATGGTGGGAAACATTATTTCCTGGCCAGATGAGTACCGGAATTAAAATTTTATCGTGGAACGTAGGAGGGATAACTTCCCCAGCTAAGCGCAAACTAGTCATTAAAACATTAGCAGCTCATAAACCAGATATGGTTCTCCTACAGGAGACCCATCTCAATGAGCTAGAAGCAGCGAAACTAAGGATAAAATGGGTTGGGGAAGTTGTCTCCACCTCCGGGACATTTAGAAAATGTGGGTTAGTTATTCTTTTCCACAAAGAGTTAGACTACAATATAATCAAAGTTGAAATAGATCCGGCAGCCAGATATATCCTTATCCAGATTCAACTTAAAAACACAAAATTAATAATATGTAATGTCTATGCCCCAAATGAGTTCTCGGTGGATTTCTGGGAAAAAATTAAGTTAAAACTTTTTCCGTTTATCTCGGAGAACTTGATAATGGGGGGGGATTTTAATGCTACTCTATGGCCAGATTTGGATAGATTTTCAAAAAAAAAATAGATTGGTTCATAACAGGAATGCTAAACTTTTGCGACATTTTTGTACAAGTTTGAAATTGGTGGATGTATGGCGATTTAAAAACCCAGACACAATATCATTTTCATGTGAGTCAAAAGCACACCGTACTTTTTCCAGAATAGATCTCTTTTTAATATCTGAAAGGCTACTTACGCAGAAATTAGTGAGTGAAATAGGGGACATTTGCGTCTCGGATCACGCCATTATTTCAGTATCATTTCCCTATGGTAACACAGAAAGGAGTAAAATAACGGGGTTTTTTTTTCCTCGTCATCTTTATACTAATCATAAATTTGTTAATTTCTTAAAAATATCCTGGCTGCATTATAATAAGGAGAACGCAAATTACTTTAATAAACCAGAAATTTTCTGGCAAGCTTTTTAAGCGGTTGTGCGGGGAGAGATTCAATCATACATCAGCATAAGAAAGAAAAAAAGCAGAGCACGAAAAATGCAAATTGTTAATCAAGTCAGGAACTCCTATAAAAAATATTGCTCAAATCCTATAGCGGCCAATTGGAGAAAATATAGAGATAGTAGAAAGGAGAGAGATCTCTTCTTAAAACAAAAATCTATAGAAGAAGAAACCAAAATTAACCTTCACTTTAGAGGGGTACATGGCTCTTCAGCTAAATATTTAGCAGGTTTGACTAAAGCAAGGAAAAAGAGAAATCTCATCCTCTCTATTCATACGGATAAAGGTAGGGTTACTGATACCGAAGGCATTGTAGAAACCTTTCATACCTATTATCAACAGCTCTATTCCAAAATCAAAATAGACAATAGTCAGCATAATATGTTTTGGAATATGATAAAGGTTCCTAAAATATCTGGTGATGATCTAACCATAATTAATGCGCCGATTTCAAAGCAAGAAATTAGTAAAGCGATAGATAATTTAAAGTTAAACAAAGCAGCGGGTCCTGATGGATTTCCTGCTGAGTTTTACAGATGTCTCGGCGAAGATATACTCCCGATACTTGAAAAGCTTTTCAATTCGTATTTTTGTACACAGAATCATATCTCTAGTTATTTTTCCGCAGCAAATATATCTCTTATTTTAAAGAAAGATAAGAATGCGGAAGATCCGGCCTCTTACAGGCCAATTTCAGTTCTAAATATAGATTACAAAATATTTTTTTTTTTTTTTAAATATATTCTTTATTAAATGAGGCACATTTGAGACAAAAACAATTATAGTTCAGAGACCAGTTCATCTTACAAATTGCATTACATTTTGTTTCATATTACATAACCAGGGGAGGAAACAGGGAGAAAAAAAAAAAAAAAAGAAAACAAGAAAACAAAAGCAAAGATATTTTCCCTTCCCTTCCTCCCTTCCTGATAAATTGTCTCTGTATTTCTCAATCTAACTACCCAAATGTGCTTCTTTTACTTTGGATTTATATAAAATAAAAATAATAATAATAATAATAATAAAAATGAAAATAATAATAAAAAAAAAAAAAAAAAAAAATAACAGGGGGAAAAAAAAGGAGAAGGGTCCTCCCCCTCTCACCCCCTCCCATACCCTCTCACCTTTTTCTTTCTCCCTTTTTTTCCTTCCCTTTTCCCCTCTTTCTTCCTCTCTTTCCTTTTCCCTCTTTTATTTTATTTTTCAAGAACGAATACACCACCAACTTGTATATTAGACTTCTCTAAACGAAGAATACCAACTTGGTGGAAATATGTCTAAAATAACTAGTTCTGCAAATGTCTCAGAGTTTAAAAAGGGGTACAATATTTGTTTCTGGATCTGAGGTGTATACGTTTTAATTATAGGTAACCAACCTAATATAAATCTTTTTATTTTATATTCCTTAACACTCTTAATATGAAAAGATTCGAATAAAATTTGGTTTTGAGTTTCTTTGATTATCCTGGATAATGAGGGTGCAGCTGTAGATTTCCAATTTTTTACTATCAACTGTCTTACCAATAATATAAGTGTATTTAGTATTCTATCTTGTATACCTAAGTCAGCTGTATGGCTTTTTAAAAACATAACTAATTCTATGGTAAGATGTATATTTATCTTATAGAGTTTATTTATCCAAAAAACTACCTTCTCCCAAACCTGCTTCATTTTAGGGCAGGAATAAAACATGTGTAGGATATTTGCTTCCCGGAAATTACAACGTGGACAAGTTGCTACTTGTGATGGAAACATTTTCATTAACCGGGCCGGGGTTATATAGAAATTATTGATAAGTTTAATATGGGATTCTTTCCAGCTCATGGATATAACCAAATTTCTTGTAATTGATATACTTGTATTCATTCTTGAAAGATCCAAATTAGGAATATTAACTTTCCACTTATCAAAGGTTTTGTTGTACGAAATCAGGCTCTGCTTGGCCAATAGGATATCATATAACAGAGAGATGGATGTGAAACCAGCTATATATTGGCATATATATACTTTAATATCCGTCCATTCCTTAAATTGATTCCTACCCCTCCTCATGTCATCAATATAATGTCTTAATTGAAGATATGCGAAAAAATTAGTTCTAGGTAGGTCAAATAATTGGGAGAGGGTTTCAAAGGAGACCATATACCTGTCACTATCTAATACTTGGCCTATGCATTTCAGCCCCTTGTCTGACCATTTTCTAAAGATATCTTGGTTAATTCCTGGTGTAAAACCTGGATTACCTGTGATAGGTAAATACTCAGATTACAAAATATTAATGTCTATTATTGCAGCCAGATTGTCCCTGTGTTTGTATAAAATCATTCATCCAGATCAAACCGGATTTATGGTAGCTAGAAACCCAACAAAAAATATTCGTAAATTGATTAATCTTTTAGATTATGTTTGGAATACAGAGCAGTGTAAGAAGGACCCGCTTTGGCAGGATACTGCTATCCTTTCTTTGGACGCTGTCAAAGCGTTCGATTCTATTGTTTGGGAGTATTTATTTCGGGCACTAGAGGAATTTGGTTTCAGAGGAGAATGTGTACAATTTATCCAAAGGTTATATCATAATCCTATTTCGTTCATACTGATCAATGGAAAATTATCACCTAAAATAATATTGAAGAGAGGCACGAGACAAGGGTGCCCCTTGTCTCCATTGCTTTTTAACATCGCCCTGGAACCGCTAGCAATACGATTTAGAGAAATATTATTAGGAGTACCGTTAGGTACACAGCCTTTAAAAACATTATTATATGCAGATGATGTGCTATTATTCTTGGTTGATATACAAAACTCAATTCCGGCTGTCATACAAACCTTAAAAATGTTTAGCTCCTTCTCTGGCTATAGGGTAAATCTAGAGAAAAGTGAATTGCTATGTTTAAATGCGGCTAGAATCACAGTACCAAATACTCCATTTAAACAAGTGGATGCTATCAAATACTTAGGCCTAGTTCTACATAAAAATCCCAGCCTTTGGTACAAAGCTAATTATGGGCCACTATTTCGCAAAATCAGCTCGGATTTACAACTCTGGGCAGCATTTCCACTTTCTGTGACAGCCCGGGTCAATTTAATTAAAACTATTATCTTCCCGCGCTTACTTTACCCCCTGCAGAACCTCCCCTTATTTATTGTAAATAAGGATTTAAAATTAATCAATAGGTTATTTTCTAAATTTATTTGGAACAACAAAAAGCCTCGAATTGCGCTCCATAGATTAATGCAAAAGAGAGGTGTAGCAGGATTAGCTTTGCCCAATCTTCAACTTTATAATGTGGCCACTATGGTTAAAATAGCAATAGATTGGCTTTCTGGATCTAAAATAGTATCTTCTGAAGAGCTGGAAACTTTCTTGATAGCTCCATTTTCATTAAAAGCTATTTTACATATGCAAATACAGAAATTACCGCAGAATGTTAGCTGCCTTATTTCCATTAAAAATGTTGTACATGCTTGGCAAAAATTTTGTACTATGTTAAATTTGGAGTATTCCTTTTCCGAATATTTACCTATTTTAGGTAATCCAAATTTTCTCCCGGGACTATATTATAAAGTATTTAAAAACTGGGCTGGAAAAGGATTACAATATGTAAAGCAATTTCTTGATGGCGATTTTCAAATAATATCAGCTGAAGACATTTTTGGTAAATTTGCAATTCCTAGATCAAATTTGTTTGCTTACTTTCAAATTCGTCATTTTATTTCAGCTCAGAAGTGGCGCGGGTATTCTATGACACCCTGGACGGATATTAAGTTATGTATACAAAAATTCATTGCAGGAGACGCTTCGATCTCGTTGATGTACGATATTATGCTCAATAAGCAGAGTCAGCTTATTTGTGATAATTTATGTAAAGTATGGGTCGTAATGATCCCTTCAATAGATCATGAAACTTTCATTCAGAGTTTTAATACAATGAGTAAATGCAAAGTACCAGTCTCTTGGTTTGAATCACATATGAAACTGATTAATAATTTCTATCTCTCACCATGGAGAATATCCAAGATGTATCCCTCTCTGGTTAATATATGCCCGCGATGTGCACATGGTAGGGCGGATACTCTCCATATGTTCTGGACATGTCCTAAGGTTCGGCAACTTTGGTTAAAAATTATCTTCTGGTTTAATAAGTTATATAAAGTTACAATAGGTCTTTCTGCGGAAGATATTGTTTTTCTTTTTCGATCAAAAGATGTTCTGAACAACAGTACCATAATTAGCTTAAATACAATTATTTTAGCAGTTAGATATTGCATACTTAAAAATTGGAAGGACAGACATGCACCAGGTCTCGCCATGGTGTTTAAAGTTCTGCAAGATCAAATCGTTTTTGAGTCATATCACCTATATGATGCCACTGAGGATAAAATTAAGAAATTTTTATGGAGATGGTCCCCTGTGATATTATCATTTCCAACCCCATTACAAAAATTGATTCTCTCCCCTTTCTTGCTATCAACGAGCTTTGCGGAACTAACTCTATTAAACGTATTTCCACATAGCTGGATTAGGTGATACAGAGGGGAGTGTCGCGGGGTTCGGCGGTGGGGGGGGGGGGAAGGAGGAGGGGAATAACCAGGTATATATATATCTATATACAAGTTTACACATTTATTATTTTTTTTTTTTTCAAAGTAATAAATATTACTTAGGAGAAAAGGGAAGACAGAGAAAGAAGAATAGGACAACAAGATTAGTGCCATTAGCTGGGCAAGTACTATGGTTAAGGGTAAGGAGAGGGAAAAAAAAAAAAAGAAAAGGAAAAGAGGAGAAAAAGAGAAAAAAGCTGTTTGGATCCTACACATAGCAATCAGGGTTCTCTGTACATATGAGATTTGGTATTCAGATGATATACTTACGACATATACTCATGGCAAATATGTCTTAATAACAGCTAATGGGTCTAAAAGTGTCTGTAGGGTATTTGAATTATGTTTTGGTTTTCGAGACTCAGTGTCCAAAATCCCAAATAGCGCTGTTTCCTTTGTTTTCTGTATAATAGACTAATTTGGGTTGAATAGAAGATATATTTAGAAAAGAAAAGAAAAGAAAAAAAAAAAAAAGAGAAATGAGGCTTTGGTCAACAGTGTTGGGAATATGTTTGATTTGTATGCTATTTATATATTCCTTCTATTGAATTACCAGTCCAGGTATGCAACTTTAATTCTTGTTTCTCTTATGCAGAAGAGCATAAATATTCATTTTGTCTATAATATGTATGTATTCCCTGTTTTTTTTTTTTTTTTCTGTTTTGTTTTTTTGTTTTGAATTTTATGTATTCTCGTTTGCTTTTATGTTATATGTCTATGAAAAAAAAAAGGAAAAAACCTAATAAAAGAATTTTAAAAAAAAAAGGAATGTATATCCCATACGTCACTAGCTCATGGACTCTTGCTAATATGAAAGAAATGAATTTATCAGGTAAGTTCTTACATAAATTATGTTTTTTACAAGGGCCACTATTGTTTCAGCCTCCATTGAGCATTGCTGCAGTAGATGGAGTGTCAGCTTTCTGGTGTGACTCCTTAGCTGATTTAGTGTTAGTGGAATCCCCCCACTCGAGGATATCCAGGATAAGATTCAGGGGTATATTTATTAATACAATACAATACAATGTAGCGTATCATGTCCGCCGCACATCGATAAATGCCGACAGCGTATGCTGTCGGCATTTATCATTGCACCAGCAGTTCTTGTGAACTGCTGGTGCAATGCCGCCCCCTGCAGATTCGCGGCCATTCGGCCACTAGCAGGGGGTGTCAATCAACCGGATCGTATTTGATGTGGTTGATTTCTGTCCGCTGCCTCAGAGCAGGCGGACAAGTTATTGAGCAGCAGTTTTTAGACGGAGCTTGATAAATTGACTCCTCAGTCATTAAAGACTGCTAATTCTTTCATTTGCGATTCAATTGTGCAAACCATTTGCACTAATGCCAAGAATACGGCTCTTGCTGTCTTATCCAGAAGAGCTCTTTGTCTGAAATTGTGGTATGGTGACCTGGTTTCTAAATCCAGACTAATCTGGATCTTATCTTTAGCTTTTAAGGGTAAGAATCTGTTTGGTCCAGAATTGGACACAATTATCTCTACTGTAACAGGTGGCAAGGGTGCATATTTGCTTCAAGCTAAGAAGTTGAGGCTTAAAGGGAAGCCAGAGAAATTCCTTTTCCTCTCAGAAGAAAGAATCCTCTAAGCTGTAATGATGCAGCTGGTCTTACCGCTATCACTCCACTGCAGAAGGATTTTTCAGGGAGAAGATTACACAGAGAGCAGTGTGATTCCCTCAATATAAGTGCTGAAAAGGTGGGTAAAGCGCCTGAACACTGCACCAAATAGCTTCGAACAATGGACGCCTAGCCGTCCAGTTAAACGGAAATGAGTAGTAAGTAGTTAGAAGCGCCAAAGGCAGGTGCAATCGATCTAGTCTATTTTATCCTACAACAGTTTAATGTTAAATTAACAATAAAAATAAAAGGTACAATAAAAAAGGTAAATAATGCAATAGGCCACAATAAAAACAATAAGCACAAAATATTTTACAATTCAAACACAATAAAATACAATAAAACCGAACTGGTGGATCCACCTAGCTTATAAAATATGTAATTGTGGATGGGTGAGAATAATCTTTGCTAGTCTGGTCTATGTTCTATGTGAGGACCCTAGTATATGCGTGTCCTAATAGGAAGCTGTTGCCCACATCTTCAGTGCGGAATGATAACAACAATATGGGTTACAGAAAGTGGTGTGATTAACCCAACACAGTATAAAGACAAAAACAAATCAATAGTGGCACACTTGGGGGATGGTTGCAGAGATGATAGCCGCAAGTGTGAAAAAACTTGAATTTGGCCAAAAAATTGTGGCGTGAGTGATGTCCAAAAGGTGCCTAAAAATATGCAAAAAGCAGATCCAAAAAACCTAAAAAGTCCAAAAAATAATCTAGAAAATCCCAAAAATATTCACATAACGTAAAACAGTGTCACAATCTGGCTAATATTGTAATCCAAAAGTGAAGTCATATAGAAAAGTCACAAAAAGTCACAAAAATAAGTCACAAAAAATAACCACAAACTTGTTTCTTGGTGGTGAGAAGTGTCGTAGTGTAGTATATTTGTTTTCCTGGTGGTGAGATATGCTGTGAAGATCCTGATAGTGCAAATCTTGTGATGTTTTTCCTATTGGTCCTAGTCCTCCGTTACTGATAATGTCCTGTAAACATAAAATACAATGTACAAAATTGTCCAAACTCCTGTTAAAAGATTGGAAAAAAGGTTATCAGTTGCTTGCCAATGCGTTTCGGCCCCACTATGTGGGCCTTTATCAAGACTGGTGTTACTTGTGAACTGGCAGCTTTATATACCCCATTTGTAATTGAATTCATTATTGACAAGTGAAAAAAACGGAAGTGGGGAAAACCGGATGTTAAAATTCGTTTAGACAACATATTTCTTTTTCTTTCCAAATGTAAAAGTATATACAAATTAAACTAAATACATGTAGTTTATGGTGAATTAAGAATTTAGATGTTCTCTTATAACTTACTTAACCTTTATGCATTACGATTTTAGTATCTTGTGATTGGATGCAGACTTCCTTAATTCTGTGTTTTGATTGGTCTTAGTTTCCTATTGATATGTACAACAACAGCTGACTATATAGGTCTATATAGGTCTGTTTGAAGGGTGCGTTTGTACTTGTTATAATTTTTGAAACGTTATTTGCATATACAAATTGTTTTAGTTTTCATACATCATTTGTTTGATTATAATTACTTATCTTACATAAAACACAGCTTACGGTTTCCATAACCTAACATCCATTACGGGCATTCTGCCTTCTAATTGGCTTATTCTCTGCCAGAAGAGAAGCCTTATTGGCCTATCCCCCGTGTTTACATAATACAGCTGATTGCTGCTAAAATCTAGCTCTAATAACAACCCGGCAACTTGATCGCATTTGGGGATGTTATAGCTGTGCACGTTATAACTAGTGGCTTAGAGCTTCAATCTATCTTCAGTGTCCATTTTCGATCAGAGTTCCAATGCGTTCTAATAATTTATAGAAATCCAAAACCAGGGGGGCGGAGCCAATAGCCGAGGAAGATAGACGTGCATTTCGAGGGCTCCTGGGCCTAAACTATAAGAAATATTGATTTTTTAGCAAAAGGGTAAACCAATTTCATCTGAGGTCAACTTCTACCTAATTCTAAACTGAAGAATATCTTGTCTGAGACAACTTATATATTTAATTGGAAAGTTAACGATCTTGTCTGGAGGCCATCGCCACGCCACGGATAGTGAGTTCTATGAGCCCTCCCTCCCCCGCTCCCGACACGTATCTTTATATGCTTTTGGAAAGAACCGAGTGTTCTCTGCAGTATGGAGGAGGGCCAGGGGCTCCTATATGCCTTATTACAGAGCCTAGACAGGAGGATGGCGAACTGTTTCCAGGATCTATCAGCCACGCTAGAACTCGCAATGCGGGGAGCAACTAGCTCAGCACAGTTCACTAGTGAACCTGGAGAAACGCAGCCAAAATCAGCTCTGGAGCTCCCACTTGCGCAGCTTCCCCATCTGTCATTACGGAGCGGTTGTGATGAGGACTTGGGAATCGCTTCATCGGGCCACTATGATTCACGCCTCATAGAGCACCTCACCACTACAAAGAACGCTGCTGTGAAGCAGGAAGGGGCCTCACTGAATGTGGAGCTGCGACGGGCGCCTATCTTTAAATCTTACCTCAGGATTGGGGAGGCGTGTTGTTTGCCTCTGACTCTAGGCCACACAGAGTTTGCCGGTTATCGCGGCGAAGTAGATATACCCAGTCTCGCAACTTTGCCGGAGCGGATCTTGCAGATGGATTCCATGCCTTGTGGCAATCGCAATGGTCTGAGCCTATTTATCAAGCTGCGGGACATAAACCAACTGCTCCAGCTTTCTCTGAGACCTCGATCCTCTCTATGTGAGAGTCAGTTTGTCGCTCTAGGAGTAGGCTGAGGAAGTACTGTTAATCTTTGAGCATCATATCAGCCATGTGGTCTTTTACAAGCTCAAATACAGTGAGAGCCCCAATGGCTGTGAGACCATCAATAGTACCCGTCAATTTAAAATCCATAGTTTGATATACTTGGACATCACCCCTCTTCTTCCCTATACATACAATAGATTGCGATATCGCTACGGACCCCACATAAGGACTAATGGCTCTTTGTCATTGCTGTTCAATTTTGAAATCTTGACCAGTGTTTTGTTATACTATGCTACTCTGTTGTTTTCTGTTTGTACTTATAGTTATAGTTATAACATGTTCTTTTTGCATGCTTCACTAACGCTACTATAATATTACTGGACTAAGTCTCAAAACATTTTTAATTTGTTAGAACCTTTTTGACATGCAAGAGCTGCTGCAAAATATGTGTAAATACCAGAGTTATGTTTGAGTAATTTCATAATGTGTGTAAGATGGCATGTGTCTAATGCTCTGTAAATGCTCTACTTTATTTACTTGCAATATAATGTAGGGGGTGGTTTGGTGTTGGGTGATCTCTCCTTTCTGTTCTTCAGATTAAGGTTTGTGTGTTACAGCTTATACTAATACTAAACTAATACTAAAATTATAGTCTAGTTGTTTTAATGCAGTTCTCATGGCCCAGCTCATAGTTGTAAGAAATGTATGATATAGCACAGCTGCCTTGGGAGGTTTTGGAATTCCTATAACTTATCCTAGCAATATGTCACCTTAGTATTCCATCGGAGCCTAATTCTGCTAAACTCTTGTTATGCTACTAAGCAGTATTTGGCTGATGTGTTCCACACTATTAAATAATGGCCACCTAGTATAATCTCTATCTCTGGCCAATTTCACTGATATTCTCTACCTTATAATTTATGCAGTTAAAGCTTAGGACTTATATATTTGCTCATTTGTATTTAGCTAATAATAGCACTCATTCAAGCCCATTAATATGTCCTGTAATGATTCTTTCCCAAATAATACTGAAGTTACTAATATGTTGATTATAGGCGAGCATGGTCCAGCACCTTGCCACATTCCTTCTCTCAAACTTCCAGTTCCACTTCAGCGTTAATAGCATTCTTATATATTTGAAATGTAAGTCACTCACGTCTGCCAATATATATGCCTTCTATGAAAGTTATCAATAATCAATGTTTCTCCTAGAGTAAATTATTATAGCCTAGCAAGTGAATTTATCTGATTGTATTTCATAATTGCCTACATACCATTTCTCCTTTATATACCAGTCTACCATGCGCTATTTACATTCAGCTAGGCCTACGTTAACAATTGATTCAGAAGTGTATAAAAATATATGCTCTAGCACTACCAGATATATACTTTTATAATGCTTTTGGTCTTATATGTCTGTGGGAGCCAGGACGTCTGCGGCCGGGATGTCTGAGCCTTCCCGCTTAATTAACTACAGTTCCAACATGTAGACTAAATATAGATCGAAGGTTACAGAGCTATCAAAGAACCATTGGCATTTATTGTTTTATATGTGTCTACACCATTACATAATAATAGTAGATGTCTGTGCATTTCCAGAACTGGATATAGTAGGATAGATGTTTATTTCAGACACAGCACCACCTCATTACTAGAGCACTTCACTTATTATTGTTAGGCTCCTCTCCTCCCTTTCCCGCCGGTACTTGTTGCCTGCGGGTCATACCCCTATTCCCTTTTCCCTTATCGCAGTAAGCGGCATTTCCCCAGGAGAGGAACTCATTTGTAAGCCTCCTATATCTCATTATATACCATGTATGCCATCATTTGTCTTATATCTCATAGTGCATACACTCTAACACCCCTCTATGAGGATAACTGCTCTAGACTGTAATTTTATTCATTTTATACACAAAAGCCCAGGGATTTTTGTCAGGTCTTTACTTAAGTATACCTATAAAGATCAGCCAGCCTGATAACAACTTGGGAAACTTGTTGGCTCCAATATTACTTATGGCCCCGCCCCTCCGCCCTCTCCTTTAGCTACCGTTCACCCTTACTGTGAGTGAACAAATAAGCGGTGTTTATCTGCAACGGTTTATAAATTTATCTCATATCCCTTTTTTTATATATATAGAATTCAAATACTTCTTTGTCACATTTAGTCTACCATATTATAGGATGTACATGCTGTTATGGATATTTAAATTGTGAATGGTTCTTTTCTTTTGTCTGTATTGTAATATAGGAAACGAAACGAAAAAGAGGTAATGCCAGAATGTGATTACTTTATGTTATGATAGAGGTTTATGGCACGACAGAGCCGCAGAGGTGACGTGTTTCAATTCTATGTATAATGTTTATTATATGTTACTCTTGTATATCTGGTATTCCTCAATAAAAAACTTTGATTCTAAAAAAAAAGAAATCCAAAACCAACATTATGTATGAATGTTAGTGTATTTTATCTATGCTCAATTATGTTTGAATCTGATTTCATATTTTTACATAGAATAAATAGGATTGACCATAGTGTAAATCACTGGAGCTTGCCATCTCTATAGTTACATATCAGTTACAAGTTTATCCTAATGATTAGCTAATTTTTATTTATTTTGGAGACAGAGTCTGATTGGCTTACAGCTCGTGTTTACACAGTACAGCTGATTGCTGCACACATTTTCTTCGGTGTCAACCCAGCATATATATGTTTGTATTTGAGAACAGATCTGGAGACAGAGCCTGATTGGCTTACAGCTCGTGTTTACACAATACAGCTGATTGCTGTATACATTTTCCTCTGTGTCAACCCGGCATATGTGTCGTTATATTTGAGAACAGATTTGGAGACAGAGCTTGATTGGCTTAATACCTCGTGTTTACACAATACAGCTGATTGCTGCACACATTTTCCTCTGTGTCAACCAAGCATATGTATCGTTGTATTTGAGAGTGTCATAACTGTACGTGGTTTAGCTAATATTTTGGAACTATAATCCATCTACAATGCACAATATGAATATGTTTGTAAATATAAGTCATCATAAAAACTGATGCAAACAATTTATATGGATGTCAATAAATCTAAAACTAGAGAGGTGGTAGAATTCAAAGGTGACGGGATTTGAATAGATATAAAACTTAGGTGAGGTGGCAGGTATCATATATTTATTACTGTGTAAATAATCCATCTCCAGTGCACAATATGAATATGTTTGTAAATATTAGTCATCATAAAAACTGATGCCAACAATTTATATGGATGTCGATAAATCTAAAACTAGAGAGGTGCCAGAATTCAAAAGGTGACAGGATTTGAATAGATATAAAACTTAAGAGAGGTGGCAGGTCTCATATATTTATCACTGTGTAAATGATAGATTTTATTTAGTTTAGCAGATATACGTAAACTCATTCCTGAGTGATCAATTGTGTCAGCTTGCTTGTATATATTAACTTATGCAAGTAGCATTCAATATAACTATTTGATTAGACCACTTAGAAATAAGCAAGCCCTATGGCAGTCTATGAAGTTGGAAATTTGGCATACGGGCTCCTCGTCTCGTTTGTTAACCAAGAGAAGGTAATTGTGTGCAGACTAACTCCTATTGCACATTATGAAAAATTGGAAAATTTGGCATACAGACTCCTAGTTTCGTTTGCTAACCCATAGAGAGGGTAATCGTATGCAGATTCGCTCCTATTGCGCATTGTGGCAACATATAGGAAGATTATTGCTGACACGAATATAGGCATATATAAAGAGACCCTCCTTGAGTTATTATAACATGTTGCTAGCATGTCAATCTTTGCTTCTCGGTCAGGGTTCTAATATTTCCTAAATTTTTTCTAAATTATGAGTGTCCTTCAGAGGGGGTCTGTTGTGCACCTAAAAGGCTTGGGATTCATAACTACGGAGAACTTCTTCTTTGTGCATATAAGCATTTAGGGAATAGACTGTGCCCCTAAAGGATTTGGGATACATAACTTCAGAGAACTTCTTCTTTGTGCATATAAGCATATATGGAATAGTCTCACTTTAACATTCTAAGGAGTTCCCTTATCAATGTGACATTTATATTAAATTCCTAAAGTGTGGACTCCTTGGATCTCTGTTCTATGAGAAATTATTTAGTACCCATAGTAGAGTTTAAGGAACCTGGAGTCTCTCATTATAACTCAACTCTAAGGCTGATAATCACTTTGGAATATGTAAGGTGGAACATTTGTTTGCTGCCTCTATTTAGATTGTTACTGATTTAGTAATCCAATAGTTGGTTTAAATTTCACCCCTCATAGGTATATGTCTTATATAATCTGTATATCCTTGCAGAAAATTAATGGAGATTTATTTGGTTTAAATTTCACCCCTTATATGTATATGTCTTATATGATCTGTATATCCTTACAGAAAATTAATGGAGATTTATCATTGCTCTAAATTAAGTGAGGGATTCTAATTGGAAGAGAGATTTATTTCCATGGGCGTAAAGTGTTGGAGGGATATAGCATATCTTCTTGATTGCTGGATTCGATAGTTGAAGGTGTTAGGGCTTCCTCGTTAGTTGTGGATTAACTTAATCATTAGAATCTGGTTGTCGAGAGAGGATCAATCTAAGTATAGTTTTAGAGGGATATGGCATAACTTCTTAATTACTGGATCCAATAGCTTAAGGTGTTGGGGCTTACTCCTTGGTTGTAAATGAACATAGTCATCTGGATCTGGATGCCAAAAAGGGGGATCAATCAGAGGTAATTGATAGGTTTGGTTGTGAGACTTAGATACTAGTCGTTTGGACCTGAATGTCAAGAGAGGGTCACATCATAGGATAAATGGGGTTTTTGTCACGTCTCAACTTCACACCATAAAATAAATGGAATTTTAGTCACGTCTCAACTTCTATATGACATAGACACATATTAGTAAGATAAAACATATACGTGTATCACTTAAACGAAATTGAGAAGATGTGCTAGATCCTCTTTTTTGTTAAGACCTTTGGGGTATAAACAATCCAGGTGGAATATCCATTTTGATTCCGCTGACAGTAGCTTCTTCTCGTAGTCTCCACCTCTCCAATTCTTTCTGATCTTCTGTATACCCCAAAATTTGACATCTTTTAGATTACCTTGATGTTTCATTGTGAAGTGGTCATAGAGAGGAGTATCTTTGCTGAGTTTTTCTATCGCTAATAGATGTTCACGTATTCGGTCTTTTAGACACCTCGAAGTTTGCCCCACATACTGTAGTTTGCAATGGCACTCTATTACATAGATTACTCCCTTATCACTACATCATATAAGATCTTTAATTCTGAAGGCTTCATGTTTGTGGTTGGAGTGGAATTCAGTCGTCTTTTTACCACATTTACAGGCCTTACAGCTGGGGCATGGAAAGAAGCCTTTAATGCTTTTACCATAGATGTCCATAATCTTTCCATTTTTATTGTGTTGTATGCTTGGTGCTAGCCTGTTTTAGGTTGTTGGTTTTTCTATAGACAAAATTTGGTTTCTCAGGTAGTTTGTCTCCAATGATTTCATCTTCTTTTAGCAGCGCCCAGTGTTTGGTAAAGATGTTCTCTATAATATGTCTATTGCTGCTATATTCAGTGATCATCAGTACATTAAGAGCCTCTTTTTCGTTGATATGTCTGTTATAACTCCTATACCTCAAATGGTCTTTCCTCTCTATTTTTCTAACTTCTTCAAGTTTTTGTTCTAAAAGGTCTTCATTGTATCCCCTGTCAATGAATTTATTCTTTAGTAGTTTGGCTTGATCCTCCCACTTTTTTGGATCGGAGCAGTTTTTTCGAATCCTTAAGAATTGCCCCTTCGGAATGTTCTCTTTCCGTCTCTGGTGGTGACAGCTCAAATTATGAATATAATTGTTGCTGTCAACCTCTTTCCTCTAGCAGGAGCCCACCTAAATGACTAGACAGACTAGCATTCAGATGAAATAAGAACTGCCTTTATTGGGACAAATACACATCTTTTATACACACACACATCTTGATAAAACAGGGAGACAATGCCATTCCCGCCCCTCCAGACTGACCAGTGCCTCCATAGCAACCATAGTCCCACAGAATCCCAGGACACAGTGGTGACGGTTTTGGGGTGATCCCGGGGGAGTAGCGGCACTTCCAGTGGTGTGATTCGTTATTGGGGACCGGAGATACAGCCCGTTGAAGTTATGGGGGTAGGGGTGTCCAAAACCCCCGGTTCCCAAAGCAGCTCCCCTCCGGTAATTCCCCCACCACATGTCCTCCCTAGGGGCTACTAATCCCCATAAGAGTGGAGCTCTGGGGCACATGGTTGCTGGAGCAACAAGGGGTAAAGTTAACGGGTGTACTGCTGTCCTGTGGTCGACCGGGAGTTCCAGGAGCCCGGACAGCCTGAGAGGGGTTAGGCGGGTGTCCGTTGTGAGGCGGCCAACCGGGAGTTCCAGGAGCCCAGCCAGCCTAGGAGGGTTTTCCAGGTCATAGACCAGCTCTTCTCTAAACAAGTTTGGAACACAAAACCATGCAAACAAAAGCTTCCAGAGATTGTGGTTGCTCTGAGGAGCCCAAAACCACTGAGAAACAACAGGGTGAGGTTGTAGGGGGGTGGGGGGTAGCCTTAGCTGTCTGGTATCCGTGACACCATCTACCTAACCTGGTCATGGTTGGTCAGGTTTTTGGAGTATTTTATACTCTTTGCCACAGAGTAGCCATGTCTCCCGAAGTAGAAGGTTGTGGGTTTGAACCCAGGCAAAGCTCCTGCTTTCTGATCTGACGTTTGCTTCTGGTGTCAGCTAGCCTTTCAATGCAGAAGTTTAAATGGTGGTTAGCTGTGTGGCTTGCGCCTCAAGGGTTGTTGGTTCATACCCAGCTGCTGGTGCTGGATGCCCAATTTCTGGTGTGCCTTAGGGTTGCATTCCCCTGGTCAGCTTGCCAGTGGATTCCCTTTTCTGCAGGCGAAATGGTTGGCTGTGTGGAGATAGAGTCCTTGCTTGGGGCTTCTCCTGGATGGGAAGCTGAAAGGTGGGATTGGTTCCCCCTGGGGTCTTGCTGGCTCCAAGTCAAACTTGTTTTGCCTTTATTTTGATAGA
The DNA here is from genome assembly GCF_027579735.1 of Bombina bombina. Taxonomy (NCBI): domain Eukaryota; kingdom Metazoa; phylum Chordata; class Amphibia; order Anura; family Bombinatoridae; genus Bombina; species Bombina bombina. The sequence goes on along the minus strand of NC_069502.1, from coordinate 344,299,138 downwards.
TCCTTAGGTCTATGGCCTTGTTGTCTGTTTAAGAGTCGGATTGTACTTGTACTCTGTGAGGATGGCTGTGCTATCCTTCCGCTCGTTCCTGTACCTGTTTCAGGATTCTTTTGTTCCCCGGTCTTGGATCCCTGAGGCTGGGTTGGTCCAGCTGGGTGTGGGTCTGCAGGTCAGGATGGCCGAACGGTCTAAGGCGCTGTGTTCAGGTTCCAGTCTCCTCTGGATGTTTGATTCTTGTTGAGTCTATCCTGTTAGCTCAGTCTGCTAGGGTATAGCTTCTCCTTTCAACTTGCTCCATTGATTTTAGAAGAGGGTTTACTCTTCCTGCGGGTTCTGAGGGTATACTTTTTAGGGACCTGTGTGTAGGTCCGGCGACTTAGGTTGCCTGGAGCGTGCACTCTGTCTGGGGGTTGCTTTTGCGGTCTGTTTCTTGCTTGACTGCAACTTCCTCCTTGCAAGTACTCTCTGTGTCATCCTGTCTGTGTTCTCAACCTTGGGGTTTTTCACCTGAGTGTATTACACACTTTTTCATGGTGAATGCTTTGGCATTCTATGGTCAGACACTGGGAGAACTTTGCCTCTTCAGTTGCATTCCGTGGTTGCAGGATGTTGGAGAGACGTCTTTTCTGTCTCTGTGTCTGGTCTTCTCTCGGGTTTCGCTTGGTATAGGAGTGGGCTCACTCTTGGAGGTGTTCTTTTTTGTATTAGGGGACATTTCAGTTTCCTTGGTTCTCCTTTTCCTTGTCCCCTTGGGGGTTTCGGCTGGTTTCTCCTTCATCTGTGGGGGATGAGCGGTGGGGGACCATCTGTTGGGTGATGGTGTCTCCTGGAGGACTGTTGGCTCAGTCGAGTCTGTTTGCGGTCTCTAGTTTGGCTTCTGGTCTGACTGCGAGTCAGTGTCTTTGTGGCTTTTCCTCTTAAAATTTTCTCTGCTTCGGACGAAGCAGGTTTCTTTTTTTATTGGGTAGAGGTTTAGGCCTGGTGCCCTCAATATGGGCTGCCTAATGTGCCCTCCCGTCTTGGCATTCAGTGCCCTCTATAGCTTGGGTATTGTTTCCTTTCATGTAATTGGCAAGAGTCCATGAGCTAGTGACGTATGGGATATACAATCCTACCAGGAGGGGCAAAGTTTCCCAATCCTCAAAATGCCTATAAATACACCCCTCACCACACCCACAATTCAGTTTTACAAACTTTGCCTCCTATGGAGGTGGTGAAGTAAGTTTGTGCTAAGATTTCTACGTTGATATGCGCTTCTCAGCATTTTTTGAAGCCTGATTCCTCTCAGAGTACAGTGAATGTCAGAGGGATGTGAAGGGAGTATCACCTTTTGAATGCAATGGTTTTCCTCACGTGGATCTATTTCATAGGTTCTCTGTTATCGGTCGTAGAGATTCATCTCCTACCTCCCTTTTCAGATCGACAATATACTCTCCTATTCCATTACCTCTACTGATAACCGTTTCAGTACTGGTTTGGCTATCTGCTATATTTGGATGGGTGTCTTTTAGTAATTATGTTTTCATTACTTAAGACACTCTCAGCTATGGTTTGGCACTTTATGTATTTATATAAAGTTCTAAATATATGTATTGTACTTATATTTGCCATCATTCAGGTTTTCAGTATATTTCCTTTTTGCAGACTGTCAGTTTCATATCTGAGAAATGTTTTTTTATGAAAATGTATTTCTTACCTGGGGTATAGTCTCTTTTTGTATATACAAAGAAAGTTTTAGGAGCACCAAGGTGGTGGGTAAAACCAAAATACTTTATTCGTTATACATGGGGTGCCAATACCCCCGGGTAAAATACCTTCCTTTTCTCCCAATCAGGCTTGTTCAATTATGCTAAGTCCTAAGTTTCAGTCGGCTCATTTTGTTTCTAAACTTCTCCCCCAGTGTTAAGAAATTGTTCGTAACATACTCTTACTTCTGTTTTTTTATTTTTAAATCAGGCTACAGGGTATGCTTTTTATACCCCAGTGTTTACATTATAATCCCCAGAATTTTCTTAAGTATGCCTTCCCGCACTCATTGGCCCTAATAGCATTGAATTAAATTAAATAATATTCAATATTCAATCTGCTCATTCGATCTCCTCAGAATGATCTCATATGGCAGACTAATGTGGAAAGTATTCAGGCATTAAACCCAATAAAAATGTTGAGTTTGTATTAGGTGTCTTCTTTACCAAATTGCCCTATATAAGTGTTGGTCCTGGATTTTGTTGCCTAGAATACAGAATCTTATACAGTACATAACTACATTAAACCCTAATCTTGGGTGTATAGTCATTTATTATGTACTTGCTAAGTATTTGCCAGAATTTACTATGCTAAATATATATATATATATAAGCATATGGTTCCACAAAAAATATATATATGTGTGTAAGCATATGATTCCACAAAGGATTATTGGTGCGGGGACAGATATACTCAAAACCTGCAAGAGGATTAGAAATATGTTATTATTCCTTCATGCGGTTTAAACCTAAAAACCCCCTACTTCTAAACATCCTTAATAATTCTATCCTTACTGGTTGCTAATCCATAGCTCTATCCTAGTTAATGCAGTACACATTAATTAAACTTGAAACATGTTAACAATGTTTAGTGAGATATGTTATCAGTGTTCAGTAAGGAACTGTTATCCACTAATATTAAATAGTATTCAGGCCTGTAAATCTTGTCTGTGTTCAATATTATTCACACTGATCCCTACCTTGCTACTTGCTACCCACAATAGCTACTAGGACTTATTCATACTAGGACCTATTACAAAAAATCTACCAGATCAAATTCGGAATTGAGACCTTCTGGAACCCTGGTTTTTAACCAAAAGATCCAGAAGGCCTCACGTTCACCTAGTTTGCGGGTTCTATCCTCTCCTCTAGTCTGTGGGGGTACCTTCTCTATTAAGGTCCATGTAAAAAACCTCACATCTTTCTGATGAAAAACTGAGAAGTGATTTATGAGGGGAGTTGTCAAAATGCCTGCTCTAATGTCCGACAGGTGTTCTTTGATCCTGGTCCTTGCCTCCCTAGTTGTGAGACCTACATACTGGAGGGCACAATGTGTGCATGAAATTAAATACACTACAAACGTAGATCGGCAATTAAAGCACAGACTTTTTTGAAAGACCTCTCCAGTGGCCTTGGAGTAAAAAGATTCTCCATTAAACCTCAACCAAGAGGAATTATCAGTTTGTTCCTTTGGTAATCTAGTGGGGGCTATCCTATTCCCTATTGTCATATTCCTCTTGTAAGTGAAGCGGATACCTCCTGTCACTGTTTCTCTTAAGTCATCATCAGCTGTTAACAGCTGAAAATGGTCCCTTATTATCTGACAAATCTGTTCGTATTGTTGGGAGTATTCGGTTATAAAAGTGACTTTATTACTTGTGTCACAAACTCTTCCTTTATTTCCATGTTTTAAAAGGTCTTCTCTGGATATCATAGTTACAGAATCTCTTGCTTTGGAAATAATGGATTTTCCATATCCTCTTTCCAACAACATCTGAGACAGTTCATCCGCTTGTTTCTCATAGGTACTTGTACTGGTACAATTCCTTTTCAAGTGGATGAACTGACCTCTTGCTACTCCCCGGAACACTCTCCTGGGATGGCAACTTGAGGCATGCAAGAGAGAATTCCCTGAAATTGGTTTTCAATAGGTTTCAGTGGTTATTCTATAACCGACCCTGCCTGTCAATGTAATGTCAAGAAAATTGATGGACCTCTCTTGAATTTCTGATGTAAAGCTGATACCTATATTGTTTTGATCAATACCCTCAACAAAAGCTTTCAAATCTCTCAATGAACCTTTCCAAATGAAAAGGAGGTCATCGATAAAACGCCTGTACCAAACTATTTCGTGTCTGTAGGGGTTCCGATCGCCAAATACGTGGGAAAGCTCCCACCAACCCATGAATAGGTTGGCATAGGAGGGGGCAAACTTCGCCCCCATCGCCGTTCCACACCTCTGTAGAAAGAATTCCCCCTCAAACATGAAATAGTTGTGGGTAAGGAGAAAGTGGGTTACCTTTAGAACATGCTCCACAAATTCCTGGTCAGCATTATACTCTCTAATGGGAAAATATTTTATCGCCTCCAGACCCTTCTCATGGGGTATGGTGGAGTATAAAGATCTCACGTCCACCGTGAGCCACTTAAAATCACTCTGCCAAACCACATCCGAGAGGAGATTCAGAGCATGTTTCGTATCTGAAAGAAAACTCCACAGGACTCTTACTAAGGACTGTAGGATGCCGTCAAGCCATTCCGACAGGGAACCTATCCCACTTTTCCTCCCTTTTCAGATCGACAATATACTCTCATATTCCATTACCTCTACTGATAACCGTTTCAGTACTGGTTTGGCTATCTGCTATATGTGGATGGGTGTCTTTTGGAAAGTATGTTTTCATTACTTAAGACACTCTCAGCTATGGTTTGGCACTTTATGTATTTATATAAAGTTCTAAATATATGTATTGTTCTTATATTTGCCATGATTCAGGTTTTCAGTATATTTTCTTTTTACAGACTGTCAGTTTCATATCTGAGAAATGTTTTTTTATGAAAATGTATTTCTTACCTGGGGTATAGTCTCTTTTTCAAATTGAATGTCTTTTAAATTCGCGGGCAGAATTAGGCTCGAGAGGGCGCAAAATGCCAAAGTTTATTGCGTCATACTTGGCGCAAAGTTACGTTCGTTGATGCAAATTCGTCATTTCCGGCGTATTAGTTGATGCCGAGTCTTTCACAAGGTTGCGTCATCTGTGACGCGAGTGTGTCATTTCCGGGCGTTTTTGGTGCCAAAAAATATTTGTCTGTTTGTGTGCGTCATACTTGGCGCCAAATATTTTCATTATTTAAGACCCCATTCCTATATGCCTCTTTCCATTTTCTCTATCAGAGGGCTATGCTGTTTGCATTTTTTCCCATTCCTGAAACTGCCATATAAGGAAATTGATAATTTTGCTTTATATGTTATTTTTTCTCTTACATTTGCAAGATGTCTCAATCTGATCCTGTCTCAGAATTCACTGTTGGATCCATGCTGCCTGATAACAGTTCTACCAAAGCTAAGTGCATTTGTTGTAAACTTATGGAAATTATACCTCCAGCTGTGGTTTGTAATAGTTGTCATGATAAATTTGTACATGCAGAAAATGTATCCATCAGTATTAGTTATTGTTAATAATTAGTTGTTGTTCCTTCAACATCTAATGCACAAGATATACCTGTAAATTTAAAATAATTTATTTCTGATTCTATTCAGAAGGCTTTGTCTGCCATTCTGCCTTCTAATAAACGTAAAAGGTCTTTTAAAACTTCTCATAGAGTTAATGAAATTTCAAATGACCGACAACATACTGATTTATCTTTCTCTGATGAGGATCTATCTGATTCAGAAGATCCTGCCTCAGATATTGACACTGACAAATCCTCTTATTTATTTAAAATGGAGTATATTCGTTCTTTATTAAAAGAAGTGTTGATTACATTAGATATGGAGGAAACTAGTCCTCTTGATATTAAAACTAGTAAACGTTTAAATTCTGTTTATAAACCTCCTCTGGTTATTCCAGAGGTTTTTCCAGTTCCTGATGCTATTTCAGATATGATTTCGAAGGAATGGGATAAGCCTGGTACTTCTTTTATTCCATCTTCAAGGTTTAAAAAACTGTTTCCTTTTCCAACTGTTAGTTTGGAGTTTTGGGAAAAGATCCCCAAAGTTGATGGGGCTATCTCTACTCTTGCTAAACGTACTACTATTCCTACGGAAGATAGTACTTCTTTTAAAGATCCTTTGGCTAGGAAACTTGAATCTTATCTAAGGAAGGCTTATTTATATTCAGGTCAACTTCATAGGCCTGCAATTTCTTTGGCTGATGTTGCAGCTGCTTCGACTTTTTGGTTGGAAACTTTAGCGCAACAAGTATCGGATCATGATTTGTCTAGCATTGTTAAATTAATTCAACATGCTAATAATTTAATTTGGTATGCCATTTTTGATATCATCAAAATTGATGTTAGATATATGTCTTTAGCTATTTTAGCTAGAAGAGCTTTATGGCTTAAATCTTGGAATGCTGATATGACTTCTAAGTCCAGATTGCTATCTCTTTCTTTCCAAGGTAATAAATTATTTGGTTCTCAGTTGGATTCAATAATTTCAACTGTCATTGGGGGGAAGGGAGTTTTTTTGCCTCAGGATAAAAAAACCTAAGGGTAAATCTAAAGCTTCTAACCGTTTTCGTTCCATTCGACATAATAAGGAACAGGAATCTAATCCTTCCCCAAAGGAATCTGTTTCCATTTGGAAGCCTTCTTCAAATTGGAATAAATATAAGCCCTTTAAAAGATCAAAGCCAGCCCCCAAGTCCGCATGAGGATGCGGCCCTCATTCCAGCTCAGCTGGAATGAGGGCCAGTCCGCATGAGGGTGCGGCCCTCATTCCAGCTCAGCTGGTAGGGGGCAGATTAAAATTTTTCAAAGATGTTTGGATCAATTCAGTCCAAAATCATTGGATTCAGAGTATTGTCTCTCAGGGGTACAGAATAGGTTTCAGAGTAAGACCGCCTGTGAGAAGATTTTTTTCTCACGCATTCCAGCGAACCCAGGAAAGGCTCAGGCTTTCCTGAAGTGTGTTTCAGACCTTGAGTTATCAGGGGTAATCATGCCAGTTCCGTTTCAGGAACAGGGTCTGGGGTTTTATTCAAATCTATTCATTGTTCCAAAGAAAGAAAATTCATTCAGACCAGTTCTGGATCTAAAGATTTTGAATTGATATTTAAGAGTACTTTCAAAATGGTGACTATAAGGACTATTCTGCCTTTTGTTCAGCAAGGGCATTATATTTCCACAATAGACTTACAGGATGAATATCTTCAAATTCCGATTCATCCGGATCACTATCAGTTCCTGAGATTCTCTTTCTTTTACAAAGATATGACGAGTCCACGGATTCCATCCTTACTTGTGGGATATTAACCTCCTGCTAAAAGGAAGTGGCAAAGAGCACCACAGCAGAGCTGTATATATAGCCCCTCCCCTTCCCATCCACCCTCAGTCATTCTCTTTGCCTGTGTTATACTAGGAAGAGGTAAAGTGAGGTGCTAGTTTTAGTTTCTTCAATCAAGATTTCCGTTTTGAGAACGTTCTTCTCTGGAACCGATACTTGCGATTTTGTGGTCGCGTGGGCACTTCCATGAAAGTTGCGCACTTTTTGAATAACAGAATTATGTTTTCTAGTTTATTTATTGAACCTTTGGGTCAAATTTTCTTGGATCCTGGACAGTTCTGCGGTGTCCTTATACCAGGCAGGTACTGGTTGGACACTTTTCTGCTGTTACTTGGGTTCATGTCACCCTCGTTGTGCTGATTTAATCCTGTTGGATTCTGAATATCACTTGGCCTATTGATACAGGCTTGGATCCTATTTCGAAGTATGAGGCTTAGTGTGTAGATACAACGCTTCCGAATGGAGGGTTGTGATTGCCAATTTAATATGGGTCTGACTTTTCAGATGTCATCATGGTTCTTACAGGTCTCTGGGGACTGAGAACTGTAGTTTCCATTCCTTGGAGTTGGGAGATATGGATGACCTCTTTGGTCTAGTGTTCCGAGTAGTGAACGATTTGCATTCTCACTTGAGGTTTCTTTCGGATGTTGTCTTTTGCCTAATAGCATTATTTCTTTCATGTAATTTGCAAGAGTCCATGAGCTAGTGACATATGGGATGTACAATCCTACCAGGAGAGGCAAAGTTTCCAAAACCTCAAAATGCCTATAAATACACCCCTCACCACACCCACAATTCAGTTTTACAAACTTTGCCTCCTATGGAGGTGGTGAAGTAAGTTTGTGCTAAGATTTCTACGTTGATATGCGCTTCTCAGCATTGTTGAAGCCCGATTCCTCTCAGAGTACAGCGAATGTCAGAGGGACGTGAAGGGAGTATCACTTATTGAATACAATGATTTCCCTAATGGGGGTCTATTTCATAGGTTCTCTGTTATCGGTCGTAGAGATTCATCTCCTACCTCCCTTTTCAGATCGACTATATACTCTCAAGTTTACCATTACCTCTACTGATAACTGTTTCAGTACTGGTTTGGCTATCTGCTATATGTGGATGGGTGTCTTTTGGTAAGTATGTTTTTTATTACTTAAGACACCTCAGCTATGGTTTGGCACTTTATGCATTTAAATAAAGTTCTAAATATATGTATTGTACTTATATTTGCCATGAGTCAGTTCATGTATTTCCTTCTGCAGACTGTCAGTTTCATATTTGGGTAATATAAACATATTTAAAAGAATTTTTATTTTTTCCTACCTGGGGTTTAGTCTTTTTTCAATTGACTACTTCTTGCAAATTGCGGGCGGCATTAGGCCCACGGGTGCGTCAAATGCTAAACTTTATTGCATCATTCTTGGCGTGAAAAATTTTTTTTGCCGCGGAAAAATACGTCTATGACGCAACTTCGTTATTTGCGGCGTCATACTTGACGCCGAGACCTTTCACATGGTTGCGTCATTAGTGTCATTTCCGGTTATTTTTGGCGCCAAAAAGTCTACGTTTCGTTGTGCGTCATACTTGGTGGGGCTATTTCTACTCTTGCTAAACGTACCACTATTCCTATGGAAGATAGTACTTCCTTTAAGGATCCTTTAGATAGGAAGCTTGAATCTTATCTAAGGAAGGCCTATTTATATTCAGGTCATCTTCTCAGACCTGCAATTTCTTTGGCTGATATTGCGGCTGCATCAACTTTCTGGTTGGAGAATTTAGCGCAACAGGAATTGGATTCTGACTTATCTAGCATTATTCGCTTACTGCAATATGCTAATCATTTTATTTGTGATGCCATTTTTGATATTATCAAAATTGATGTTAGATCCATGTCTTTAGCTATATTAGCTAGAAGAGCTTTGTGGCTTAAATCTTGGAATGCTGATATGACATCTAAATCTAGATTACTATCTCTTTCTTTCCAAGGTAATAATTTATTTGGTTCTCAGTTGGATTCTATTATTTCAACTGTCACTGGGGGAAAGGGAGTTTTTCTGCCTCAGGATAAAAAAACCTAAGGATAAATCTAAGGCTTCTAACCGTTTTCGTTCCTTTCGTCAGAATAAGGAACAAAAACTAATTCCTCCCCCCAAGGAGTCTGCTACCAATTGGAAGCCTTCCTCAAATTGGAATAAATCCAAGCCATTTAGGAAACCAAAGTCAGCCCCTAAGTCCGCATGAAGGTGTGGCCCTCATTCCAGCTCAGCTGGTAGGGGGCAGATTAAGGTTTTTCAAGGATATTTGGATAAAATCTGTCCAAAATCAATGGATTCAGAGCATTGTCTCTCAAGGGTATTGAATAGGATTCAGAGTAAGAACACCTGTGAGAAGATTTTTTCTCTCACATATCCCAGCAAATCCAGTAAAAGCTCAGGCTTTCCTGAAGTGTGTTTCAGACCTGGAGGGTCAGGGGTAATCATGCCAGTTCCTCCTCAGGAACAAGGTTTGGGGTTTTATTCAAATCTATTCATTGTACCAAAGAAGGAAAATTTATTCAGACCAGTTCTGGATCTGAAAATTTTGAATCGTTATGTAAGAGTACCAACTTTCAAGATGGTGACTATAATTCTGCCTTTTGTTCAGCAAGGACATTATATGTCCACAATAGACTTGCAGGATGCATACCTTCATATTCCGATTCATCCAGAACATTATCAGTTCCTGAGATTCTCTTTTCTAAACAAGCATTACCAATTTGTTGGTCTTCCATTTGGCCTAGCAACAGCTCGAAGAATCTTTTCAAAGGTTCTAGGTGCCCTACTCTCTGTAATCAGAGAACAGGGTATTGCGGTGTTTCCTTATTTGGACGATATCTTGGTACTAGCTCAGTCTTTACGTACTGCAGAATCTCACACAAATCAACTAGTGTTGTTTCTTTGGAAACATGGTTGGAGGATCAATTTACCAAAAAGTTTCTTGATTCCTCAGACAAGGGTCACCTTTTTAGGCTTCCAGATAGATTCAGTGTCCATGACTCTGTCTCTAACAGACAAGAGACATTTAAAATTGGTTACAGCATGCCGGCACCTTCAGTCTCAGTCATTCCCTTCAGTGGCTATGTGCATGGAAGTTTTAGGTTTCATGACTGCAGCATCGGACGCGATCCCCTTTGCTCGTTTTCACATGAGACCTCTACAGCTTTGTATGCTGCATCAATGGTGCAGGGATTATACAAAGATATCACAATTAATATCCTTAAATCCCAATGTACGACACTCTCTGACATGGTGGATAGATCACCATCGTTTAGTTCAAGGGGCTTCTTTTGTTCGGGCAACCTGGACTGTGATCACAACAGATGCAAGTCTTTCAGTTTGGGGAGCTGTTTGGGGATCTCTGACAGCACAAGGGGTTTGCAATTCTCAGAGCTCTTCAGTTTTGGCCTCTGCTAAAGAGAGAACCGTTCATTTGTTTTCAAACAGACAATATCACAACAGTGGCATATGTCAATCATCAGGGTGGGACTCACAGTCCCCAAGCTATGAAAGAAGTATCTCGGATACTTGTTTGGGCGGAATCCAGCTCTTGTCTAATCTCTGCGGTGCATTTCCCAGGTGTAGACAATTGGGAGGCTGATTATCTCAGCCGCCAGACTTTACATCCAGAGGAGTGGTCTCTCCATCCAGATGTGTTTTCTCAGATTGTTCAGTTGTGAGGTCTTCCAGAGAAAGATCTCATGGCCTCTCATCTAAACAAGAAACTTCCCAGATACCTGTCCAGGTCCAGGGATGTTCAGGCGGAAGCAGTGGATGCGCTGACACTTCCTTGGTGTTATCATCCTGCTTACATTTTCCCGCCTCTAGTTCTCCTTCCAAGAGTGATCTCCAAAATCATCATGGAACAATCATTTGTGTTGCTGGTGGCTCCAGCATGGCCACACAGGTTTTGGTATGCGGATCTGGTTCGGATGTCCAGTTGCCCGCCTTGGCCACTTCTGTTATGGCCAGACCTACTATCTCAAGTTCCGTTTTTCCATCAGGATCTCAAATCATTAAATTTGAAGTTATGGAAATTGAACGCTTAGTACTAAGTCATAGAGGTTTCTCTGACTCAGTGATTAATACTATGTTACAAGCTCGTAAATCTGTCTCTAGAAAGATTTATTATAGAGTTTGGAAGACTTACATTTCATGGTGTTCTTCTCATAAATTCTCCTGGCATTCTTTTAGAATACCTAGAATTTTACAGTTTCTTCAGGATGGTTTGGATAAGGGTTTGTCTGCAAGTTCCTTGAAAGGACAAATCTCCGCTCTTTCTGTTTTATTTCACAGAAAGATTGCTATACTTCGTGATATGAAATGAAAAAAGAAAAAAATGGTGTCTGGATGAAACCAAAAAATTCAATATCATAGGCGCTATAAAGCTTAAAATAGTGAAAAAATTATAGTGAATTTTTTTTTTTTATATTGAAAAAATCACACTAATAAAGTAATAAAATTGTGTTATTTGAATGATGTGCAAACACAAAATACAATCAATAAATGTGATATCACACAAAAAAAAAGTTATTTGAATCCAAATGGTCGTCAGATGATAAGTCTTGTTAGGTCCGAGGTTGCTCTGTTCTCTCTGTTGTTTTGTCCCTCTAAGGCTTCCGTAGGTTTGGATATCGGCTACCTGCTTGCAAAGGTGATCTCGGAGTTACAATCCATCTCCATTCATCGCCATCTTCAAACAGTGTGTTTGAGCGGGTGCCGCTATTTTCGGAAAGTAGGCCTGAAGGAGGAGTTAATTCGCTGCATCACTGATTCTGGTGTAAGTAAAAGTGTTGACCTTTTATTGTTGCCCTTTCTGCCGTCTCATCAGTTCCTTGTCTCGTTCCAGCTTGATTGAAATATTTCATCTCGGACCTAACAAGACTTATCATCTGACGACCATTTGGATTCAAGCAACCACCCATCTCTTCATATAGTGCTATATCAAATGCTTTATTAAATGTTTTTCTAGCTTAAATGTTTCTTCTAAGTAACCGCAAATGTTGCTAATTGTATACTACATTTGAAATTGCGCCTGATCAGCGCATTCATCACATTGTATCTATCTTTCTTTATATGTATTAGAGTTTGTTATTAAATATATGCAGAGCACTGCACATTTTTTATTGATTGTTTTTTGTGTTTGCACATCATTCAAATAACACAATTTTATTACTTTATTAGTGTGAATTTTTTCAATATAATTTTTTTTTCACTATATTTTGTTGTGAGATTCCTCCTGTCTTCATAGGCTTAATAGGGTTTCACAGCGCAGTAACCAATCACCTTTCTTCCTTCCTGTATACTTCCTGATATACACTGTTTTGTACAGGCTTTAGTTCGTATTAAGCCTGTTATTAAATCAATTTCTCCTCCTTGGAGTCTTAATTTGGTTCTGAAGGCTTTACAGGCTCCTCCATTTGAACCTATTCATTCTTTAGACATTAAACTACTTTCTTGGAAAGTGTTGTTCCTTTTGGCCATCTCTTCTGCTAGAAGAGTTTCTGAGTTATCTGCTCTTTCTTGTGAGTCTCCTTTTCTGATTTTTCATCAGAGTATCGCAGTTTTGCGGACTTCTTTTAAATTTTTACCTAAGGTTGTGAATTCTAACAACATTAGTAGAGAAATTGTTGTCCCTTCCTTGTGTCCTAATCCTAAGAATTCTTTGGAAAGATCCTTACATTCTTTGGATGTGGCAAGAGCTTTGAAATATTATGTGGAAGCTACTAAAGATTTCAGGAAGACTTCCAGTCTATTTGTTTTATTTTCTGGTCCTAGGAAAGGTCAGAAGGCTTCTGCTATTTCCTTGGCTTCTTGGTTGAAACTTTTGATTCATCAAGCTTATTTGGAGTCGGGTCAGGCCCCGCCTCAGAGAATTACAACTCATTCTACTAGATCAGTCTCCACACCTAGTGGGCTTTTAAGAATGAAGCTTCAGTTGATCAGATTTGCAAAGCGGCAACTTGGTCCTCTTTGCATACATTTACTAAATTCTACCATTTTGATGTATTTGCTTCTTCGGAAGCAGTTTTTGGTAGAAAAGTTCTTCAGGCAGCTGTTTCAGTTTGATTCTTCTGCTTTTGATTTAAGTTTATTTCTTTCAAAAATGAAATAAACTTATTTTTTTGGGTTGTGGATTAATTTTTTTCAGCAGAATATGGCTGTTTTTATTTTATTCCCTCCCTCTCTATTGACTCTTGAGTGGAGATCCACATCTTGGGTATTGATATCCCATATGTCACTAGCTCATGGACTCTTGCCAATTACATGAAAGAAAACATAATTTATGTAAGAACTTACCTGATAAATTAATTTCTTTCATATTGGCAAGAGTCCATGAGGCCCTCCTTTTTTATGGTGGTTATGATTTTTTGTATAAAGCACAATTATTTCCAAATTTCCTTTGTTGATGCTTTTTACTCCTTTCTTTATCACCCCACTGCTTGGCTATTCGTTAAACTGAATTGTGGGTGTGGTGAGGGGTGTATTTATAGGCATTTTGAGGTTTGAGAAACTTTGCCCCTCCTGGTAGGATTGTATATCACATATGTCACTAGCTCATGGACTCTTGCCAATATGAAAGAAATTAATTTATCAGGTAAGTTCTTACATAAATTATGTTTTTGCGGTGGCGGAGTCTCCTGCCTTCCCGTCTTGGGTTGGTTCATCTGGTCTGGAAGTGCGGGCATGTCCTCCTTCCTTTGCTCAGAGTTGCATTTGCTCTAAGAGGTGGAGTGCAGGGGTTACCCTGCCTTCTGTGGGGAGCTGTGAGGTTTCCGACTTTTGTTAAAGGGGTTTTTGGGAGACCGAACTTGCAAGGATCTCTGGAGACTGTTGTTTCTTCCATATAGATCTACCCTTGGTCTGTCTATGATCTTCAACGCTCGGGTGTTATCTTCAACCTCATTGCAGATCTAGCCTTTGGGCTTGAAAGTGTCCAAGGTCAGTTACAGACTGTTGCCCTTCTGGGGTCAGGTAGATGATCATTTATCCTCAAATGCTCTGTTGGGGCTTAGTGGAGGGTGGTTCAGTCTAGCTCACTGGGATGGCAAGCAGAAGGTCCAGGGTTCACCTCCACCTTCAGGTGCTGGTTGTTGCCTTTCCAGCATGTGTAACAAGTAGTTAAGCTTGTCGACGAGGATTAACCTTGTGATCCAGGAGCACTGGGTGCCGAATCTTAAACTTGTCGAGAGTTCTTTCAGACTCTTGGGTTTGAGGCTGTTGCTAGGTTGTTACATCTACGGACTTTAGAGGGGGCGCTCCTAATCATAGGAGGCAGCTTAGTGTTCCTCAGGTAGTTAGATCTTCGATCGATTCCGTTTTCAAGGACTCTGGCCTAGGACCTTGTCTCTCCCTGGTTTGGACTTGGACGGTTCTGTTTAACCTTAGGTTTTGTGTTCCTGCGTGTCCCTTGGAGAGGGGGCAGGGTTTTGTTTTTCATGGGAGATTCATATCTGCCTGAGGCTTGGTTCAAGGTCTCTCTGATGGGTCCCTACTGGTCTTCTGGGGCATTTGATGCTCCTTGTAGACTCCAGGTGTCTTTTCAACTGGGCTGGCAATATTGATGTCCTCCTCTCTTTGGTCGGCATCTGCTGCTGAGAGGGGACGCTCCTTGGAGCCAGGTGCCCTGGTCTGGAGCTGTCGTTGAGATTTTTGGTGCTATTCGGTGGTTTAAGATCCATGATAGCTTGGGTCATCCTCTTTACCTTGAAGCTGATCATTGCAAGTTCTTGTTTCAGATGGCTTGGTGTAATTTTGGAAAGCTATTTTGTTAGCTGCTGGGATAGTTATGCTGTCTATGCTTGTTTAGCCTGAGGGTTTCGACTTGACTATGATGCATCAGGGAACTCGTGTTTTTTTCTGGAGCACCTTTTGTGGTATGGTGCTGTGTCAAGGGGGGTGGCCCTTGGGGCCTTTTTGGTACATTTTTCCCTGAATATGGACTTTGTTTCAGGTTCTTGTTCTTCTAGGGAGTTTGCCTCCCTGGGCGATAGCATGTGACAAACTTGGGTTGTTCTAAGTTTGTTTTTTTTTTTTTTTTTGGTTTTTTGTTTTTTTTTTTAATTTTTTTTGTTTTTTTTCATTCTTTTTACTTTATTTAGAATAATTAGTCATACACTTCATAAAAAGAAAGAACATAGCATGTAAGAAAAGTGGTACAGTATTATGTTTCAACATAGTGATACGTTGTGGTAACAATATTAAATCATAAGTTATATATCATATATTGCAATTATAACACATTAAAATGTTCTCTTCACATCAGTGTATTTCTTATAGGACCCAAATTCTTTAAATGGTTAGACCTCTCATGGGTCTTGAACTGGTTCTCTTGAATAAAATATTGGGCACATATAGACATATGATCAAGATTTAATAGGGGAAAGGCAAAGAAAGAGATAGGATAACTAAGGGCATAACTTAGTGTGATAGTTCCAATATGTTATAAAGAAGAAAAGCCCCAACTGGGTCACTGATTAGGGGTATGACTGGTGATCGGGCGTTCTAGGTCCAGCAGAACAAGTGGGTTATGTTCCCCAAACGCAACCATGCAACAGGCATGTAGTGTTATATGAGCTTCATATTGGTATCTATCTCCGCTATATTGACCCAAATAAAGTAATCTTCTAAGCATATAGCGGGTATCATCTTTTATGAGATATAAATTATTCTTTGTATGGATGAAGATGCACATATGTATTTATCGTGGTATAGCTATTAATAATTATGTAGTGCCTCTGGGTGTCACTACAGGGAATTGGTTAGTAATGAGCCACAAAAGATCTCACAAAGGTGACCATTCTAATGCTCAGACTCATGGATAGCAATGCTGCATATATAGCCCTCCATGTGACCCCGGCCGCGGGCCACACGGCAAAGACTATAGAGATAGAAGCAATCCCCTGTCCTCCCAGGAGTGATCACCCTTAAATATAAACAGTACCGGTAATGGTGTCAGACATGATAATTTAAACACTTTAACTGGTTTTAGACATTAATGCAATGGTATGTTGCTACTTAAAATGAATCTCTATATTTCTGGCTCACCTATTAGGGAAATCTCTCGCCCTGACTAAACAACAAAATAAACAATCAACTAGAAAGATGCAACTATTTGTATATCAGATAATGATCTTTAAAAAGTAAAGCGTCTCTTACAGTGAGTACCATCTCAGCTCAGTCCTGTTAGTGAAGCGATCAAAGCCAGAGCTGATCATGAAAACGAGATGGTAGTTTATTGTTGTGTAATTAATGGTCTTCAAGCTATCCCTTTTCTGCATATGAAATACAGGCATCCCTGCAGATATAGACTTTAGTCTCACCTAATGTTTGTTTTCGTTGCCTCTTACATGTGGGGCGCAGCAGAAAGCAGGGAGAACGTTCAGTATACTCCGGCTGAGTTTTGGGTGGTATTAGAGGCCAACGGAGTGTATTTTTTAGGGGAAATCCCGCTGGCTTCTGAATCATTTTCTGAATTGGAGCCTCGGCAGTCTCTAGAATGCTCCGGTGCGCCAGATGAAAATCCAGTAAGGTGGTTATGAGTGTTTTTTGGTCTATCCGGTCTGCGGTAAAGCTGACATGCTGCTTCGTTAATGTCGGGTTCCTTCTTGATTGTACTGTAAGAGCTTGTGCAGCGTAGATTGTTGGAACCTTCTTTTTCAGCTGCGTTACTGGCTGCAGAGGGCTTAGGGGAGGTTCTGTGGCTATGGGACACCTCGGGCTAATGAATTCCACTGTGTTCCCCCCTGCTTTCTCTCTATCGTGTAGGAGGTGCATCAGGCGATCGTATGGTGCATTATCCGCCATCTTGTTAAGCAGTTTTTCTATTCTCTCCCATATAACATCCGCTTGCTGAAAGTGATCTTCTCCCGCCAAGTGTTCCATTTCCATTATTGCCAGGTGAAGTGATTTCTGGGGCAGGCAGTTCCAATCTTATCGTTGTAGACCTGTTCACCTTTCTCACCTCTATAAATAAACTCTAACCCCCAGTTAGGAGCAGATACCTCGGGTATACCGAGGGGGAAGCGCCGCCTTTAGTGAGCCGCCGCTCCAGGCCCTTAATGTCCGATCCAGAGAACTGATGTCAAAATTACAGCACAAAAGTCATTGATAAGCACCCAAAGGGGTTAATGAGTGATGGGATTATATTTTCCCAGTTTGGGCTGTACAAGGACGCCCAAAATCGGTGGATTTTTAGCAAGTCGATCAGAGCTCTTGGATAGTGCGACCAACTAGGATCGCTGTTAGGACACGCCCCCCGTTCTAAGTTTGTTTTTAGCCCGTATGGTGTGGCCCTTTGGATCTCTCTGGGGATCTATTCTCTCTCTTGGGGGCAGATTGAAGTCCTTGCCCTTTAGGCCGGGGGTACTCTTTGTGGGAATTGAGAGCTCCGGGGCTGACTCCTTGGAGGCTGTTGTGCTCAACAGACTCTGGGGCTAAGTGGTCTCTAGCTTGGCTTTTCTGGTTGTGTAACTTATGTGCAGTTACCTGGGCTCCAGGTTTTTTGCCCGTGTCATTTCTTTTTTTTATAGGTTGTCAGGTAATTTCAGGCTGTGGTGCCTTTCGAAGGGGCCACCTTTTTATACCCACCCTTTGTTTGCATTCAGTGTCCTCTAGCTTGAGTATTGTTTTCCCAAAAGTAATGAATGCAGCTGTGGACTCTTTCCATTTATGAAGAAAAACATAAATTATGCTTACCTGATAATTTTCTTTTCTTCTGACGGGAAGAGTCCACAGCTCCCGCCCGCGTTTTGTCTGAGGTGGCAGTAAATTTTTGTTCTTCTGGCACCTTTTTCACCCTGATATTTCTCCTACTGTTCCTTGTTCCCTTGGCAGAATGACTGGGGGATGAGGGGAATGGGGGCGGTATTTGAAGCATTTGGCTGGGGTGTCTTTGCCTCCTCCTGGTGGCTAGGTTCTGAATTCCCAAAAGTAATGAATGCAGCTGTGGACTCTTCCCGTCAGAAGAAAAGAAACTTATCAGGTAAGCATAATTTGTTTTTTATTTTTTACTTTCCCTAGTTCTTAACCTACTTGGGGCCAGCATATTTTTAAGGCTTTTGCATTTTTTGAAAATAATCTCGGCTTATCACCTAAATGAGGCCCTAAAAGGGAATCTACTTTCAAGACCGGCCAGTGTTTATTTAGAATTATTTTCAGAGTCTCGCTTCCTCATTAAAAGTAGTAATGAACCTTGATGAATTTGCTCCATTCTCAGTGTTGTCACTTGATGGCACTGACCCCTGGGCTGTATGTGGTCTATTCTTCCTTTTATCACTATATGTATATATCAAATTATTGCTATCATTTAGTGTGGCCTTCTTTTTTGCTTTGTCTAATATTCTTTGTTCATACCCTTTCTCTTTAAATTTATTTTTTAGAATGCTAGCCTCTTCTTCAAAATCAGACAAGTGTGTACAATTTCTCCTTAATCTTAAAAATTGACTATATGGTACATTATTCATCCAACTTTTCTTATGGGCTCTAGTGGCTTCTATAAAACTATTTCTTTCTGTAGTTTTCTGTGGTTTTAACTGCTATCATTCCTTCATCATTTTTAACAAGTACCAAATCCAAAAACACAATAGAAGATACTGAAGTTTCTTTGGTGAACTTCAAATTTAATTAATTTGAATTCATATATTTCACTAAATCATCTATTCGTGCTGTATCACCCTGCCATAATATAATCACAAAATCGATGTAACGCCCATATTTTAAGATATTATGAATATAGGGGTTACCATTCCAAATGTATTTGTTTTCATACATGTTCATATATAAATTGGTATACAATTGGGCAAAAGTTCTTAACTGATTCAAGCCCCAAATTATGGGGAATACACACACATAGAGAGAGCAGAAACGTCCGTGATCCAACTCATATTGTCTCTCCATTCCAATCCTTCAAATGTTCTAATAACTGCCTGTGAATCTTTAATCTAAGCCTTAGTAGATTTTACTACAGGTGGAGGGTAAAAATCAACATACTTTGATAGATTGTCACACAAGGATCCAATCCCGGACACTATAGGTCTCCCTGGTGGATGGATTGGATCCTTGTGGACTTTAGGGAGATGGTAAAATACAGATGTCTTGGGTTGAGGTACATATAAAAATGTGTATTCCTCTTTATTAAGTATCCCACTCCTATTCCATAAACTCTGCTGATATGTTTAACCCCTTAATGACCAGTGTCGTACCCTGTATGTCGCTGCAGCCCTGGGCTTCACTCTGCCACAATCTCGCTAAAAATAGTGAGATTGCACTATTTCTGCATTCCCCACGAGTGGGGCACTGCAGAAATAGATTTGCAGAGTTACTGATGCAGACTCTGTGGCCCTCTCTGGATTGGACAGTGGTAGTGCCGATTGTTGGTGGTTGGGAGGGTAAGGAGGAAGGCTGGTGAGCAGCCCATCACTGTAGTGGCGGGAGGAGGGCAGAAGCAGGTGGGACCGCTAAGCCACGCTACAGGGAATGAAAAAAAAAGCTTCATCATTGAGGGGGAAGGAGGGGCAATGAGGGGGATCCTATGTGGGATCCGTTGACAGAAAGGGATCTGGGAGGGGGAGGATATTGTGGGGGGGCAGCTACACTACAGAACTATGAGTATTTAAAAAAAAAAATTAAATTGCCTAATTTGAAGCAAACTGGGTACTGACAGACAGCTGCCAGTACCTAAGATGGCGGCAAATAGGTAGAGGGGGGAGGGTTAGAGAGCTATTTGGCGGGGGATCAGAGAGGTTAGGAGGTAAGGGGGGATACTACCCTGCAGAAAATCTATATAACAAAAACTTTTATTTTTATACTGGCAGAACTTCTACCAGTACTTAAGTTGGGGGTGACCTTTGGGGGGGTTTGGAGGGAAGAGAGCTGTTTGAGAGGGGTCAGGGAGGGATCAGGGTGTGGGATGTGTCAGGTGGGAGGCTGAGCTCTACTCTAAAGCTAAAATTAACCCTACAAGCTACTTAATTGTGTTGTATTACTTTACTGCTGGGCATAATACAAGTGTGGTGCGCAGCGGCATTTAGCAGCCTTCTAATTACCAAAAAGCAATGCCAAAGCCATATATATCTGCTATTTCTGAACAAAGGGGATCCCAGAGAAGCATTTACAACCATTTGTGCCATGATTGCACAAGCTGTTTGTAAATAATTTCAGTGAGAAACCTAAAATTGTGAAAAAGTTAACAATTTTTTTTTATTTGACCGCTTTTGGCGGTGAAATGGTGGCATGAAATATACCAAAATG
Organism: Bombina bombina; assembly: GCF_027579735.1. Taxonomy (NCBI): domain Eukaryota; kingdom Metazoa; phylum Chordata; class Amphibia; order Anura; family Bombinatoridae; genus Bombina; species Bombina bombina. The sequence continues at coordinate 344,278,826 of NC_069502.1, read as the reverse complement.
TGCCTCTATCAATACTTTGCATTGTCTACTAAAAAAATATATATAATTTTGATGTAAAAAAAAGGCTCTATTTCTGTTTAAATGTAGTGATGGCAAAAATGCTAAAAATGCTCTGGTCTTTTGGGGAAGTTTTTGTATGAAATGCCTGGTCCTTAAGGGGTTAAGTACTGATTTGGCTGTCTGCTGCTTGTTTGCAGCTTTTTAGCTGTTAGGTTGTTTGTTTGTTTTAGAAAACAAAAAACAACAAGTATTGGCGCACATCCAAACACTTAAGTCCACATATTTATAACATATTAATATATGCTGCAAAAAAATATTTTTGCTTGCTAAATATTCTTAAAATTGTTAAAATAAAATTGGGGTCATTGTCACGCAACATGATTAACATATATTTATGCTGCAAGAAATTTTGCCTGTATGCATTTAAATTTTTAAATAAAGTTGGAATCTTAGTCACACAATATGTTTGTTTGTTTTTGCACACGTTTTTTATTCTGATGAGCATTATCTGAATTTGGATGTGATGTTAATGTCTCCTGCTTTGTTTTGCAGTTCAGCTTAGCACGCATTGTACCTGTGAGTTTATTTAAAAAGCTATTTAGGAGGGGGTAAGTGAATTCTTTTCCTCAAGAGCTTTTTAAAGGGGTTATAGTGTTTATGTCCCTAAATCTACCTAAGGAACTGAGTCTCCTGAACACTTTTCTACCATTATACAGTGTGCTTATTGTGAAAAAAAAGCTAAAGTACCTAAGGGTAAAACTTTCCATACCTTACCCACTAAGTGATAACAATACCCTTAACAACATAACAACCCAAATAAACACACAGACATCAGTTATGGGAGAAAAAAATATTTAAAACAATATCTTAAAAATAACTTAACTTAACGTTGGCTGGCAAGATCATCCCTGTCCTGCAACTCCTAAGAAAGTGGTGCGACCGCCCTAAAGGAATGAGGGCGCCCCCATTCCGTCAGCCTGGAGAGATTTTTTGGAGGGATCGTGCAGGGAGCCACCGAGCGTCAGCCCTTGCGGCTGACGTTGAATGTGCTCACGTGTCCCCCTCTTCTTTCACCCCACCAGGCTGAGCCTACCGCAGATATGTCGCAACCCACTGCCACCACCCAAAGAGGACAAGGGACTCTTGCCACCACTAAACACAAAGGGAAGCCAGGGAACCACAAATATTTTGCAAAAACAAATCAGTTCCCCTGTCTGACAGGTGAACCTCATCCTTACGGAAAAGTCTGGGGCAATCGATCCTAATGTTGTCATGGATGATAACCTCTCCTCCCACAGCTAATACTGCCTTGCCCACATCCCTATTAAGCTTCCTTTTTACCCTAAATCCTGCTTTTCGGGAACTCATGTGTCTCCACACGTTTCTCGAAATAATGTTTAACCATTACCATTAATCCCTGGAAACTGTGCGCCCAACCATCTAATGTCCACTAGCATAACGCTAGCCAAGTCACCCATGGGCATAGTCCTGACATCATTGCCCTCTTGGTGAAGCACAATCACATGGGGACGGCCCCATCTCTTTCTGGCCTCAGCCACTTGAGTCGGCAAGTCTGACCACAGCATTCCGTGCCTTCCAAGCCAACGAATGCACATCCTCTGTGACGGCAAACCCAACTGCAAACCTCCTGAACTGGATGCCGCTCGCAGCGCAGCCCAATGGACTTAAGAATATCCTAAAATTCACACTCTCTTGCACAGTAGCCCCCTACCTGTAATAACAAAAGATCTTACCACCTGGCATCCCCAACACAAAAAGAAACCAACCATAATCACAAAACAAACCACTCAAATATCCCCCTGTCTCAACGGACGTATGTATTTCGTTCCCAATCACACCAATACCTGCAATATGATTGCCAGGTCTTGGCAGCTAGCAACCCCTGGAGCAGTCTTAGCCTAGTTGCCCAGAACTCACCACCTGCCAAAGATAAGCAGGATACTCATCACCCTGAGTTGAAGCATCAGGCGCTACTTAACTAAACCTGTCCCACTGGCCCCTAGATAGCGCATCCGCGATAACATTGCTAGACCCAGGAACGTGAATTGCCTTTAATGAGATATTATACTTCAAACAGAGCAACACTAATTGGCGTAAACATTGACTACCGGGAGGGAATAAGCAGACAGCCTATTGATGGCGCGAACCACACTCAAATTGTCACACCAAATAGTCTCTTTCCGGCATCAGGAAGGAGGGAGCGTGCGGCGATGACGTCACCGCCGCACGCAGACAGGAGCCGACTCCCCCCTAGGTAACAAGCAGAAAGCGCAGCATCCCTAGCAGAGAAGAGACACAATGGGAATATTTAAGTGTAGCATCTTTTGAGATTGCATGGTTTTAGCTAGGGTAAAGATACCATTTTCTGATGCAGAGACAGTTTCTTGGCTACAGCAGAAATATTGTATGCAGTGTGCACCAACAAAGATGCAATTATAAAGGAAATTAAAGGACTGCAGGTCTCTGATTCAACAACAGACATTGTCATGAGCGCTTCCGTTCATCGCCGTGTCGCCGCGGCTCCCGGAACTCCTCTGTGTCTCTGACGTCATGTTGCTTAGCAACATGACGCTTTCTCTCTCACCCCTCTGATGACGGTTACGCTCCTGCCCTTTAAATCTCGGCGGGAGATCTGAATCTGGGCCCGTTTGTTTGTTTCTCTGGATTGTGAGTACCATTTCAGTTTTGTTCTTCTGTGTACCGACTTCTGCCTGCCTGACCAAGCCTTTTGCCTAATCCCTACTTGCTGATATTTGGACATTGACTTCTGCCTGCCTGACCTTGCCTGTAGCTATTACCCTTTTGCTGATACTTGGATGCCGACTTCTGCTTGCCTGACCCTGTCTTTTGCCTATACCTTTTGCTGATATTTTGATGCCGACTTCTGCCTGCCTGACCTTGCTTTGGCCTTTACCTTTAAACCTATTCTTTGTTAAACAACACCTGCTTAAAAGGGACATTTACTTTTACAAGCTGCAAAAGAGAACTTTGCCTTTCTGTTTGTTATACACCTGCTTAAAAGGGACATTTACTTTTACAAGCTGCAAAAGAGAACTTTGCCTTTCTGTTTGTTGTACACCTGCTTAAAAGGGACATTTACTTTTACAAGCTGCAAAAGAGAACTTTGCCTTTCTGTTTGTTATACACCTGCTTAAAAGGGACATTTACTTTTACAAGCTGCAAAAGAGAACTTTGCCTTTCTGTTTGTTATAAACCTGCTTAAAGGGACATTATACTTTTTCAAGCTGCAAAAGAGAACTTTTCCTTTGTTTTACAAGCCTGCTAAAGAGGACCTTTTTCAGAAGCTTCAAGTAAGAGCATTTCCTTTTTGTTCTTTGTACTACTTAAAGGGACATTTTAACCTTTGTGGCTTTCCTGCATTCTGGAACAATATTCATTTTTGTTATCTTCTAATCTGCTTCCTGAGTGGGTCACGTCCTGGATATTTCTCAGTGTGCTAGCGTGTGCTTTCAATTCACGCTAGCAGTTGGGTTACATCCCGGATTGATTCCAGAGCGGCTGACATTACAAACGGGCCTTAAAAATGGACCCCACTGAATTATCTATGGCCGTGGCTCACCAGGGACAGCTCTTGGGTTCTCATGCCACTCACTTGCAGTCTCTGGACACTAAACTTGATCAAATTACTGCTCTATTACAAAATTTGGTTGCTACCGCACCTCCCAATCCTAATCCCAATCCAAATCCGATTGAGGCATTACCTCCTCCGATTCCTAACAATCAGTCTCAGGTACAACTAAGTCCCAGGATTCCTCTTCCGGATAAATATGATGGGAATCCTGAAGAATGTAGAGGCTTTTTGAATCAATGCCGTCTTCATTTCCGAAATAGCCCTACTCTCTTTGCTACTGCCTCTTCTAGAATCACGTTTCTTATTTCCTTAATGAAAGGAAGAGCCTTGGCTTGGGTGTCACCTTTGCTAGAAAAGAATGATCCTATACTGTTGGATGTTGATACATTTCTATCTACATTCTCAAACGTATTCGATAAACCTGGAAGGTCATCCGCTGCTGAAGCAACTCTCCTGGATTTACGTCAAGGAAATCAACCAGTCTCTCAATATGCAATTGAGTTCCGCACCCTTGCCTCTGAAACCACTTGGAATCAGGGAGCACTCAGAGCCGCTTTCCGTAAAGGACTTTCTGAGCGTCTCAAGGATGAATTGGTGTATCGTGAACTTCCAGAGTCCTTAGAAGCCTTAATAAATCTCTGCATCAGTCTCGACGCCAGGTTTCGTGAACGCCAACAAGAAAAGGATAGAACACAGAGGACTTCCACTCGAACTCCTTTTCGTTTAGCTCCTCGTTTTTCTAATCCAGTTACTCCAGCCTCTCCTACTACTGATCAGGCTGAACCCATGGAAGTAGGAAGTATAAAATTAACTGAGACTGAACGCTTAAGAAGACGGACTCTTGGCTTATGTCTGTACTGTGGCCTTAAAGGACATTTATTAAGGGATTGTCCTACTAGGCCAGTAAAAGCCAGGGCTTAACTCTAGTCCAAGGAACTGAGTTAAGCCAAAATAGTGGTCATTCCCTATACAAGAAACTCTTTGTTCCAGTAACTCTTCTAATTGGACATAAGAAGATCTATACCCAAGCTCTAATTGATTCTGGTGCTGGAGGTGTGTTCATTGACTCTACATTTGTCTCTACTCATTCAATACCCTTACTAAAGAAGGAGTATTCCATTTCAGTCTCTACGGTCAGTGGAGATCCTTTGGGTTCTGGATACATTCAGTTTTCTACTCAACCCTTAATCCTCACCGTAGGAATACTTCATTCTGAGACAATTTGTTTCGATGTCATTCCCACTCCGCAATTTCCCATTATCTTGGGATTACCCTGGCTCCAGATTCACAATCCCATTTTTTCTTGGACTTTCGGTGAACTCACTTCCTGGGGATCTACATGCCAGACTAAATGTCTTCAAAAGATTACTAAGTTACCACTCACTATTGCTCTCACAGTTGAAACTCCGGAATCCTTACCTATGCATTACCATGACTTTGTGGATGTCTTCTCCAAAAAAGAAGCGGAACGTCTTCCTCCTCATCGCCCTTTTGATTGTCCCATTGACCTCCTTCCTGGGGCTGCCTATCCTCGAGGCAAGACATATCCACTTTCTAAACCAGAAAACATGGCTCTGGAAGAATATATAAAAGACAATCTGGCTAGAGGATTTATTCGACCCTCCTCTTCCCCTGTAGGGGCTGGTTTCTTTTTTGTGGGAAAAAAGGATGGCGGATTAAGACCCTGTATTGATTATCGTGGATTGAATCAGATTACCATCAAGAACAGTTATCCTCTGCCCCTTATTCCTGAACTTTTTACTTATCTTCAGGGAGCCACCATCTTCACCAAACTCGACCTACGTGGTGCATACAACTTGATCCGTATACGCAAAGGAGATGAGTGGAAGACTGCCTTTAACACTCGATTTGGGCATTATGAATATTTGGTCATGCCCTTCGGGCTATGCAATGCTCCGGCGGTTTTCCAGCATTTTGTAAATGAGATCTTTCGTGATTTTTTGAATATTTTTGTTATCATATACCTGGACGACATCTTAATTTTTTCTCAGAACCACCAAGATCATGTGCACCACGTCAAGAAAGTACTTCAACGTCTAAGAGAATTCCATCTGTTTGCTAAACTGGAGAAATGTTCTTTCCATCAAAAATCCATACCCTTTCTGGGTTATGTAATATCGGCATCTGGATTCGAAATGGACCCTACTAAACTTTCTGCCATTTTGGATTGGCCTAGACCTGATTCTTTGAAGGCTTTACAACGTTTCCTAGGCTTCGCCAATTATTACAGAAAGTTCATCAAGAATTTTGCCACTATTACTTCTCCTCTTACTTCTCTCACAAGAAAAGGACAAAACTGTAAAGTATGGCCGTCTGAGGCTATAGAAGCTTTTGAATCTCTCAAAGAAGCTTTTTCCTCAGCTCCTATCCTTCGTCATCCAAATCCTGAGTTTCAATTTATTCTGGAGGTGGATGCTTCCTCTGTTGCTGCTGGAGCGGTTCTGTCTCAACGAATACCAGAGACTGGAAGGATTCATCCTGTTGCTTTTTTCTCTAAAAAATTCACTCCTTCCGAATTTAACTATGACGTAGGGAATAAAGAGTTGCTTGCCATCAAGATGGCATTGGATGAATGGAGACATTGGCTGGAAGGTACTTCTTTGCCATTTACTATACTTACTGATCATAAGAACCTTCTGTATCTCCAAACAGCCAAACGACTAAATTCCAGGCAAGCACGCTGGTCCTTATTCTTCTCTCGGTTTCATTATAATTTGTCTTACATACCTGGATCAAAAAATATTAAAGCAGACGCACTTTCCAGACAATTTCAAGATACCCCAGTTCCTGAGTCTGGTACCATTCTCCAACCTCATGAAGTCATTGCCCAGTTAACAACTTCTTGGTTACAAGAATTACAGTCCGCTCAAGAGCATCTTCCTTTGTCCTGTAAACCTCCCAATGGTTTACTCTTTGTTCCTGAACGCCTTTGTTCCAAGATTTTATTTTGGGCTCATGATAGTCCCCTTTCTGGACATCCTGGCATCAGTATTACCACTCGAAACCTCAAACAACATGTCTGGTGGCCTACACTCTCTCAAGATGTGAAGGATTACGTCTCAGTATGCACACAATGTGCCATGAACAAAACTCCACGCCAACTTCCTTCAGGATTACTCCAACCATTGCCTATACCTCACCAGCCTTGGACTCATGTATCCATGGACTTTATTACCGATCTTCCCTTGTCCACTGGGAACAATACTATCTGGGTGGTGGTCGACAGGTTCACTAAGACGGCTCATTTTGTACCCTTGCCAGGATTACCATCTGCCAAAAGACTCTCTGAACTTTTTATTCTACATATTGTAAGAATCCATGGATTTCCTCTAGATATTGTTTCAGATAGAGGGGTACAATTCGTTTCTCGATTTTGGAGGTCACTTTGTAAACATTTTGGTACTACTATATCTCTCTCTACTTCTCACCACCCACAATCGAATGGTCAGACTGAAAGAGTAAACCAGTGTCTTGAAACATATCTTAGACATTATGTGGATCATTATCATTCTAACTGGACTTCTTACCTTCCTTTGGCTGAATTGGCCCATAATGCCCGGTACAATTCCTCCCTTCAGACTTCTCCTTTTCATGCAGCTTACGGATATCAGCCTAGGACATTCCCTTTGCATACTTCCTCCACAGTGAATCCTGCTTCTGATCTTACAGCCCGAAGATTAACTCGACATTGGCAGAAGATACATCGTATTCTTTCTGTAACTTCTAGACGTTACAAGTTCTTTTCGGATCTTCGACGGAAAAAGGCTCCCAAATATCGCCCTGGTGATAAAGTTTGGATTTCCTCTCGATTTCTTCGCCTGAAACAACCTTCTAACAAATTGGGACCACGATATGTGGGTCCTTTCCGAATACTGGGTCAGGTATGTTCCACTGCTTATCGGGTAGCTTTACCCAAGTCTCTCAAAGTCCATCCGGTATTCCATGTTTCTCTTTTAAAACCTGTGATGATTAACAGGTATTCTAAGCCTTTTTCTAAACCTCCACCGTTATTGGTGCATGGACATCCTGAGTTTGAGATCAGCCATATTCTAGATTCCAAATTGCGGGGCAAGAAATTGTATTATCTCATTCATTGGAAGGGTTATCCAGTCACGGAACGTTCTTGGGAACCTGCTCATCAAGTAAATGCTCCTATATTGGTCAAGACCTTCCACAAGACTCATCCTGATAGACCTGGTCCTGTCCCCCGGAGGGGTCCTTGAGGAGGGGGTGCTGTCATGAGCGCTTCCGTTCATCGCCGTGTCGCCGCGGCTCCCGGAACTCCTCTGTGTCTCTGACGTCATGTTGCTTAGCAACATGACGCTTTCTCTCTCACCCCTCTGATGACGGTTACGCTCCTGCCCTTTAAATCTCGGCGGGAGATCTGAATCTGGGCCCGTTTGTTTGTTTCTCTGGATTGTGAGTACCATTTCAGTTTTGTTCTTCTGTGTACCGACTTCTGCCTGCCTGACCAAGCCTTTTGCCTAATCCCTACATGCTGATATTTGGACATTGACTTCTGCCTGCCTGACCTTGCCTGTAGCTATTACCCTTTTGCTGATACTTGGATGCCGACTTCTGCTTGCCTGACCCTGTCTTTTGCCTATACCTTTTGCTGATATTTTGATGCCGACTTCTGCCTGCCTGACCTTGCTTTGGCCTTTACCTTTAAACCTATTCTTTGTTAAACAACACCTGCTTAAAAGGGACATTTACTTTTACAAGCTGCAAAAGAGAACTTTGCCTTTCTGTTTGTTATACACCTGCTTAAAAGGGACATTTACTTTTACAAGCTGCAAAAGAGAACTTTGCCTTTCTGTTTGTTGTACACCTGCTTAAAAGGGACATTTACTTTTACAAGCTGCAAAAGAGAACTTTGCCTTTCTGTTTGTTATACACCTGCTTAAAGGGACATTATACTTTTTCAAGCTGCAAAAGAGAACTTTTCCTTTGTTTTACAAGCCTGCTAAAGAGGACCTTTTTCAGAAGCTTCAAGTAAGAGCATTTCCTTTTTGTTCTTTGTACTACTTAAAGGGACATTTTAACCTTTGTGGCTTTCCTGCATTCTGGAACAATATTCATTTTTGTTATCTTCTAATCTGCTTCCTGAGTGGGTCACGTCCTGGATATTTCTCAGTGTGCTAGCGTGTGCTTTCAATTCACGCTAGCAGTTGGGTTACATCCCGGATTGATTCCAGAGCGGCTGACAGACATGAGTTATGTTGCTAAACTGTGTGTTTGGGTTAGGTTCCCATAAGAAGATTAATTTAGAGAAGAAATGCTGTGTTTACTGCCACTCCTTGGTCAAACTAGAGGAGAGGACATTCTGAATGCGCTGCTTATATTTTTTGGAAAGAAAAACGTAGTTGTTCAATTCTTGTAAGTGTGTGCACTGATGGAGCTCCCAGCATTCAAGGGAAAAAGAAGGGACTTACTGGTCTTATGAGGAAAAGAGAAGAGATAACAAAATGTGCAACTTTTCATTGCATCATACACCAAGAGGCACTTATTTCAGAACTCAGAAACAGCAAATTGCAAAATGATATGCAGCTGGTTGTGCGCGTGGTCACCAATTCTGGCAATTGCTTGAGGAATATGAGACAGAGTATGGTGATTTTGTGATGCTTAATAAGGTATGATTGTTATCTTGCTGGAGAGTTCTTGAACACTTTTTTGAGTCTACCTCCCAAAATACGCAAATTCCTTCACAGCAAAGGTAAAAACCATCCAGAATTAGAAGACCCAGAATGGATTATATATTTGGCCCTTCTGACTGATATAATGTCACCTGAACACATTAAACCTGGTGCTTTAAGTAAGAAGCTCCCAGGAAGCATATTACATGCAATAAAAGCATTTGAGAACAAAATAACCAGACTATATATACCTGACAAAGATTCTGTTCACTTCCCAAGATTGCGAGCTGTTACTATATTTTATGCTGCTATTATTGACTATTAACATTTTTATATGTTCCATGACTATTCATCATTTTACCATATTTTATTAGATATTCTATTAGAAACTTTAGCCATATTGTTGCACTGATTATTATATTATTATTATTATCTGTGTCAGCTGTATAAGCACCCCTTTCACCTGTAACTTTTCCGTTACAAAAGAATGGCCCATCTCTACATCAACACTTTAGCCTCAGTGAATTTGTCAAAGTGTTGGACAATTTGAATCCAGGTTCAGAGATGTCATGGAGTATGCTGAAATTTTCAGCTTTATTGACAACCCCTTTTCTTGTACCTGTTTCTTCACTATCTCCAGTTTTAATACAACTCTGCCCTTCTAACCATGCTGCTCTCGAAAGTGAAATTGTTAACTTGCAGGCAAAGGACACACTTAAAGCTGAACTTAGAGCAGAAGTGGGCCACTTCTGGAATGTAGTCTCTGAATTGGACTTTCTCACCTTGAAGCCATTTGTAAAAAAAATAAAAATCTATTTTTTGTGACCACATAGACTTTCTAACACTTTGGTGTGCAATCTTTTTTTTTAAAATAATTTTTATAAGATGGTGTTATTAAAAGTGTAAGTGTACTTTAATGTATTTTTTATGTGTTTTGTGACATTTTTTTGTCTTGTAAAACAGTTAACCAGAGATCTGTGGATGCAGCGCAGTAATCATTCTAGTATAAATCATGATTTCGCTCAAGCAATCGCATTTACTTTCAGCTGTTCATACCAACTGTAACACAGCAAGTTCAAACACCCCACAAAAACCCCTTATCACTCGTGTGCAAACATTTGCGCTCCACTCGTAATCTGGCCCCATATGTTCTTTATTTGATAAAGATGTCTCCATTATTGTATACACAGTAGTTTCTGTGTAGACAGAACTTACTAATTACATGTACATTATTTACTAAATACGTCTTTTTCTGTACATCATATACACTGTCATATGCCGACAATGGGATAGATTACAAGTGAGGCGCAAACGGTGTGTACTAGCACAATTCTGTTTTTGCAAGCAAATTTTCATTTTGCGGTTATTACAATTGGAGCAAAATCGCAATTGTGCTAGTGCAAGCGACCTTTACACTTTAATCCTTTCCACGATCTCAGATATATATATATATTTATAGTGCACCCACTTTTCCCACCCTTAGACGAACAGAAGATTCATGATAAATCATCGAGTTACATGCAATTTATCATATACCTAGTACATTGTGTATCTGGGAAGTTTTACGTTGGTAAAACCAGTGACGATCTGAGGACCAGAATAGCCAATCACAGGGGAGCCATAAGAGCTACGATTTAGAAGGGAGATTCCAAACAGCCTGTGGCAAGGCATTTTGCCAAGGCTAAGTACAAATATTTGATTATTGATCATGTCCCCAAACCCATTTGATGGAGCGGAAATCCTACTGTTGGGAGAATTCAAATGGATTTACATTCTGGACACCCTGATCCCCAAATGGCTCAATACATTGTTTGATTTACGTTGTTTTGTATGAATACATGTGTAATGTTTGAAACAGGTCTTATAGGTAGATGTGGCAGTCAGTATACACCAGCTGATTTAATATAGGCAGATGATAAATGCATACCTCCCAACATTTCAGAATTCAAAAGAGGGACACCCCCCCACACACAAAAATTGAAATGTGGTGGGCGGGGCTTAAAAAATCATAAGACCAAAATAATATAAATAAAATTCTTAATAAAGTCATAGATTTTAATACACTTAGGCAAATCAAACACAAGCTCAAACCACTGGTATGGCTATGTGATCTGTGTATTTAATTATCCTTTGCAAAGACATTGCTAAATATTTTTATCTTAATTGGACATTTAATAATAAATTCTTTAAAACTGCTCTCTGCATTCCCCATTAATATTCTAAATTCTGGCCTTTAAAGTCAGCAAAATGCACAGTAGCACACTACATAGCATACACTTACACATGCAGATTCACACACACACTACAAAGAATACACTTATACATGCAGATACACACACACACACTACATAGCATACACTTACACATGCAGATACACACACACTACATAGCATACACTTATACATGCAGATACACACACACTACATAGCATACACTTATACATGCAGATACACACACACTACATAGCATACACTTACACATGAAGATACACACACTACATAGCATACACTTACACATGAAGATACACACACACTACATAGCATACACTTATACATGCAGATACACACACACTACATAGCATACACTTATACATGCAGATACACACACACTACATAGCATACACTTACACATGAAGATACACACACTACATAGCATACACTTACACACGAAGATACACACACACTACATAGCATACACTTATACATGCAGATACACAGACACTACATAGTATACACTTATACAAGCAGACACACACTACATAGCATACACTTATACATGCAGATACACACTTATACATGCAGATACACATACACACACTACATAGCTTACATTTATACATGCAGACACACACACACTACATAGCATAAAATTATACATACAGATGCACACACACAGTTATGGATACAGATAGACACACACACTACATCATATATGGGTATCTGTAATTCATTGTATGGGGTCCTGGGGTTGGCAAGCACATTAGCTGGCAGTCTGCGGCTGCCACTGTTCGTTACCCTGGTATTAGCACTGCTCATTGTTTAAAACTGAAGGCATGCTAGTATTATTACCAGGGGTTAGACATCATCATTACCAGAGGTAGGTTAGAGAGATCACCATCACCCGTGGTCAGAGTGTATACAGTCTTCTTACTCCTGCTTAACCCACACACCATTCCTTTTCCACAGGGAATCTAACAGGTATCTAACCCTGTGAGAGCAAAGCCAGCTGCTTCTAAATATGGGCCCAACAGAATTTATTTAAACATTTTTTTTTTTTTTTTTTTTTATGCCTGGGGCAAATCGGGACAGATGGCTAGAAACCCAGGACAGGGGGACAGCCCCCTAAAATCGGGACTGTCCCGCGAAAATCAGGACAGTTGGGGGGTATGTATGTCATAGCACTTAGATTTGAAGTTGTGTCTTAGCAATAATGCTTTATATACTTGAGTCTTTAACAACGTTTACAGGCTTTCCAGGTGTTGAGTCTGAACATATATGTAATCGTTTAGAGCAAGTTGAGCCGTACTATATGACAGGCAGCATTAAGCAGCAGACTCAATATTCTCTGATGACAGGGTTTTATAGCATGTAAGCTTAAGTTTTTGATCAATTCGATATGTATTGTGCGCTGAAGTAGCTAACAACAGAAACAGGTTGTTCAGAAAAAAATAGGATAGTATGCCATACATGCGATGCACAAGTTTATGTATGTTTTTTATGCTATATCTGTGCCAATATTTATTATTTTGTAACCGCAATACATTGTGGATATTTGATTTGCTTTTCTTTCAGTTGGCCTACTCTGGCTTCCGTAGATGCCCATTGTGCATGCGCAGTTGCGCTGATGTAACGCTGGGGGAGTTCCTGGTTGGCAGAGCTGCACAATTATGCCGGTATGGGGTATATATAGAGGTATGTAAATATGTTAACACTGTATATGTTTGATAAAGGGGGAGACCCCGAAACGTCACATTAAACAAGTGATTGTTTTGTTAACAAGTCCGGAGTGTGAGGTCTCTGTTTGGATGCTGTATATAGCCAGTTGTTCATTCCTGTGAGTGTGCTTCTCTCTGTGTGTATTTAGTCTCCCTATGGGAAAAAGAGGAAACCAGACGTGGACTCCTTGCTCAGTGTGCTTAGAGGAATATGGCTACACCTCACTGACGAGGCCCAATGAAGGCCGAAAAGATCGTCTTAGGTTGCTGTGTTCCTTGTTCAGAGAGGAATTGCCTGGTATTTCAGGGCTGGACTGACCGTAATAGGTGGGATCAGACTGATATACTACAGGAAAGTTCTTCTCTGTGAAAAGCATTACTGGGCTAAAAGAAGCTGCACCCAGGTGGTAAATCGCCATAGAACAGGCTAACAATTGTATTGAGCCAGTTGTTCGTTCCTGTGAGTGTACTTCTCTGTGTTTGTATATATATATTTATATATATATATATATATATATATATATATATATATATATATATATATATATATATATATATATATATATATATATATATATATATATAAAAAAATAGGTTTATATATGTGTACATATATATATATGTATTTATATGTGTATATATGTATTTACAGTCATATATACACATATAAAACCATTAATACATGTGTATACATATATAAATATATTTATAACTGCATTATTATATCCCTTTGCCATTAAGCAAATAAAAACACGATAAAGCATATTTATGCAATATTCATAGGCCTAGATTTGGAGTTCGGCGGTAAAAGGGCTGTTAACGCTCCGCGGGCTTTTTTCTGGCCGCACCATAAATTTAACTCTGGTATCGAGAGTTTAATCAAATGCTGCGTTAGGCTCCAAAAAAGGAGCGTAGAGCATTTATACCGCAAATGCAACTCTCGATACCAGAGTTGCTTACGGACGCGGCCGGCCTCAAAAACGTGCTCGTGCACGATTCTCCCATAGGAAACAATGGGGCTGTTTGAGCTGAAAAAAAACCTAACACCTGCAAAAAAGCAGCGTTCAGCTCCTAACGCAGCCCCATTGTTTCCTATGGGGAAACACTTCCTACGTCTGCACCTAACACCCTAACATGTACCCCGAGTCTAAACACCCCTAACCTTACACTTATTAACCCCTAATCTGCCGCCCCCGCTATCACTGGCCCCTGCATATTTTTTTTAACCCCTAATCTGCCGCTCCGTAAACCGCCGCAACCTACGTTATCCCTATGTACCCCTAATCTGCTGCCCTAACATCGCCGACCACTATATTATATTTATTAACCCCTAATCTGCCCCCCTCAACGTCGCCGACACCTGCCTACACTTATTAACCCCTAATCTGCCGAGCGGACCTGAGCGCTACTATAATAAAGTTATTAACCCCTAATCCGCCTCACTAACCCTATCATAAATAGTATTAACCCCTAATCTGCCCTCCCTAACATCGCCGACACCTACCTTCAATTATTAACCCCTAATCTGCCGAGCGGACCTCACCGCTACTATAATAAATGTATTAACCCCTAAAGCTAAGTCTAACCCTAACACTAACACCCCCCTAATTTAAATATAATTTACATCTAACGAAATAAATTAACTCTTATTAAATAACTTATTCATATTTAAAGCTAAATACTTACCTGTAAAATAAATCCTAATATAGCTACAATATAAATTATAATTATATTATAGCTATTTTAGGATTAATATTTATTTTACAGGCAACTTTGTAATTATTTTAACCAGGTACAATAGCTATTAAATAGTTAAGAACTATTTAATAGTTACCTAGTTAAAATAATAACAAATTTACCTGTAAAATAAATCCTAACCTAAGATATAATTAAACCTAACACTACCCTATCAATAAAATAATTAAATAAACTACCTACAATTACCTACAATTAACCTAACACTACACTATCAATAAATTAATTAAACACAATTGCTACAAATAAATACAATTAAATAAACTAGCTAAAGTACAAAAAATAAAAAATAACTAAGTTACAAAAAATAATAAAATATTTACAAACATAAGAAAGATCTTACAACAATTTTAAACTAATTACACCTACTCTAAGCCCCCTAATAAAATAACAAAGCCCCCCAAAATAAAAAATGCCCTACCCTATTCTAAATTAAAAAAGTTACAAGCTCTTTTACCTTACCAGCCCTGAACAGGGCCCTTTGCGGGGCATGCCCCAAGGATTTCAGCTCTTTTGCCTGTAAAAAAAAACATACCATACCCCCCCCAACATTACAACCCACCACCAACATACCCCTTAATCTAACCCAAACCCCCCTTAAATAAACCTAACACTAAGCCCCTGAAGATCTTCCTACCTTGTCTTCACCATACCAGGTTCACCGATCCGTCCTGGCTCCAACATCTTCATCCAACCCAAGCGGGGGTTGGCGATCCATCATCCGGTGCTGAAGAGGTCCAGAAGAGGCTCCAAAGTCTTCCTCCTATCCGGCAAGAAGAGGACATCCGGACCGGCAAACATCTTCTCCAAGCGGCATCTTCAATCTTCTTCCATCCGGTGCGGAGCGGGTCCATCTTGAAGCAGGCGACGCGGATCCATCCTCTTCTTCCGTTGTCTCCCGACGAATGACGGTTCCTTTAAGGGACGTCATCCAAGATGGCGTCCCTCGAATTCCGATTGGCTGATAGGATTCTATCAGCCAATCGGAATTAAGGTAGGAATTTTCTGATTGGCTGATGGAATCAGCCAATCAGAATCAAGTTCAATCCGATTGGCTGATCCAATCAGCCAATCAGATTGAGCTTGCATTCTATTGGCTGATCGGAACAGCCAATAGAATGCGAGCTCAATCTGATTGGCTGATTGGATCATCCAATCGGATTGAACTTGATTCTGATTGGCTGATTCCATCAGCCAATCAGAAAATTCCTACCTTAATTCCGATTGGCTGATAGAATCCTATCAGCCAATCGGAATTCGAGGGACGCCATCTTGGATAACGTCCCTTAAAGGAACCGTCATTCGTCGGGAGACAACGGAAGAAGAGGATGGATCCGCGTCGCCTGCTTCAAGATGGACCCGCTCCGCACCGGATGGAAGAAGATTGAAGATGCCGCTTGGAGAAGATGTTTGCCGGTCCGGATGTCCTCTTCTTGCCGGATAGGAGGAAGACTTTGGAGCCTCTTCTGGACCTCTTCAGCACCGGATGATGGATCGCCAACCCCCGCTTGGGTTGGATGAAGATGTTGGAGCCAGGACGGATCAGTGAACCTGGTATGGTGAAGACAAGGTAGGAAGATCTTCAGGGGCTTAGTGTTAGGTTTATTTAAGGGGGGTTTGGGTTAGATTAGGGGTATGTGGGTGGTGGGTTGTAATGTTGGGGGGGGGGTATGGTATGTTTTTTTTTACAGGCAAAAGAGCTGAAATCCTTGGGGCATGCCCCGCAAAGGGCCCTGTTCAGGGCTGGTAAGGTAAAAGAGCTTGTAACTTTTTTAATTTAGAATAGGGTAGGGCATTTTTTATTTTGGGGGGCTTTGTTATTTTATTAGGGGGCTTAGAGTAGGTGTAATTAGTTTAAAATTGTTGTAAGATTTTTCTTATGTTTGTAAATATTTTATTATTTTTTGTAACTTAGTTCTTTTTTATTTTTTGTACTTTAGCTAGTTTATTTAATTGTATTTATTTGTAGCAATTGTGTTTAATTAATTTATTGATAGTGTAGTGTTAGGTTAATTGTAGGTAATTGTAGGTAGTTTATTTAATTATTTTATTGATAGGGTAGTGTTAGGTTTAATTATATCTTAGGTTAGGATTTATTTTACAGGTAAATTTGTTATTATTTTAACTAGGTAACTATTAAATAGTTCTTAACTATTTAATAGCTATTGTACCTGGTTAAAATAATTACAAAGTTGCCTGTAAAATAAATATTAATCCTAAAATAGCTATAATATAATTATAATTTATATTGTAGCTATATTAGGATTTATTTTACAGGTAAGTATTTAGCTTTAAATAGGAATCATTTATTTAATAAGAGTTAATTAATTTCGTTAGATTTAAATTATATTTAACTTAGGGGGGTGTTAGTGTTAGGGTTAGACTTAGCTTTAGGGGTTAATCAATTTATTAGAATAGCGGTGAGCTCCGGTCGTCAGATTAGGGGTTAATAATTGAAGTTAGGTGTCGGCGATGTTAGGGAGGGCAGATTAGGGGTTAATACTATTTATGATAGGGTTAGTGAGGCGGGTTAGGGGTTAATAACTTTATTATAGTAGCGCTCAGGTCCGCTCGGCAGATTAGGGGTTAATAAGTGTAGACAGGTGTCGGCGACGTTGAGGGGGGCAGATTAGGGGTTAATAAATATAATATAGGGGTCGGCGGTGTTAGGGGTAGCAGATTAGGGGTACATAGGGATAACGTAGGTGGCGGCGCTTTGCGGTCGGAAGATTAGGGGTTAATTATTTTAAGTAGCTGGCGGCGACGTTGTGGGGGGCAGGTTAGGGGTTAATAAATGTAATACAGGGGTCGGCGGGGTTAGGGGCAGCAGATTAGGGGTACATAAGTATAACGTAGGTGGCGGTCGGCAGATTAGGGGTTAAAAATTTTAATCGAGTGGCGGCGGTGTGGGGGGACCTCGGTTTAGGGGTACATAGGTAGTTTATGGGTGTTAGTGTACTTTAGGGTACAGTAGTTAAGAGCTTTATGAACCAGCGTTAGCCAGAAAGCTCTTAACTCCTGCTATTTTCAGGCGGCTGGAATCTTGTCGTTAGAGCTCTAACGCTCACTTCGGAAACGACTCTAAATACCAGCGTTAGAAAGATCCCATTGAAAAGATAGGCTACGCAAATGGCGTAGGGGGATCTGCGGTATGGAAAAGTCGCGGCTGAAAAGTGAGCGTTAGACCCTTTAATCACTGACTCCAAATACCAGCGGGCGGCCAAAACCAGCGTTAGGAGCCTCTAACGCTGGTTTTGACGGCTACCGCCGAACTCCAAATCTAGGCCATAGTTAATAATGATTTTAACTATGTATTTACTGCAAACATTTCACATTTACTAATGCGAATATGTTATGTTGTTTGCGCTATAGGTGTTTGTTTTGTTTTATAACAATTTTTCTTTTACAAAGATATGACGAGTCCACGATGAAATCCTTACTTGTGGGATATTAACCTCCTGCTAACAGGAAGTGGCAAAGAGCACCACAGCAGAGCTGTATATATAGCCCTTCCCCTTCCCCTCCACCCCCAGTCATTCTCTTTGCCTGTGTTATACTAGGAAGACATGGTAAAGTGAGGTGTTAGTTTTAGTTTATTCAATCAAGAAGTTTTTTATTTTAAATGGTACCGGTGCATACTATTTTCCTTAGGGGGATATGGAAGAAGATTTCTGCCCTGAGGTTTGATGATCTTAGCATTTGTAACTAAGATCCACGCTGGTTCCCACAAGACTTCTGAAGGTAACCATGAGACATCTTCAGTGTGGAGACCGGTTTCATGCTACAAGCAGCATTAAGGTATGTGCAGCCTTTTTTTTTCTGAGGAGACTTGGTGTATCAGAACTGGCTGGCATTATTTCCCTGTATGGGAATGGGGTAAGCAGTAAAACCTATTTTAATAAGAGGGGTGTTACTGGGGTCCATATTTTATATTTATCATTAGTTGATATTTGGGCATTATGTGACATGGGAGACAATATAAAAAACAATGTTTTATGTTTTTTATTTTTGGCACTTAAAACTTATTGGTTTTATGCTTGAGGGTTATATTGTGTGTGTATTTTTACTTTAGTGCAAAACTGCATTTCCATGTGGTGTTGTTTGGGCCTACTCTGACTTTTGACCTTAAGGGGCGGAGCCTATTTTGGCGCAATTTCTTCAGGCTTAGCAGCAGCAAACGGTAACTCGGTGGCTCCTGGACTGTGTAGCTGGTCTGAAGGGTTGGAAACTTGATTCGAAGTACCCTGGGGGCAGGTAGGCAGAGTGTATTTTTATCTATCTTTTGACTACATGTTGATATAAGTACTTCTAAAGCCTTATTTCTGCCCTTGCTTCTGGATGCAGTAATTTTTGGATTAACCAACGATATTAAGTTAAATTTGGAAATAATTTAACGTTTTTTGTGCATTTTGGAAAAAATGTTCACTCTTTCTTTTCTTAAAGGCACAGTACATGTTTTTTCTAATGTTTATTTTATGCTATAAATAAGTGTTTAAACGACTTTTGTGGTATTACTAGTCTGTTCAACATGTCTGACATTGAGGTTTCGCATTGTTCTATGTGTTTAGAAGTTATTGTGCAACCCCCTCTAACATTGTGTAACTTTTGTACTGAAAGGGCTTTACAATGTAAAAAGCATATTTTGAAGAGAATCAGGATATGCCATCCAATTCTCCCCAAGTGTCACAACCTTTTATGCCCACACAAGTGACGCCTAGTACTTCTAGTGTGTCTGATTCCTTTACTCTGCAGGAGATGGCTGCAGTTATATCAACTACCCTTACAGAGGTATTGTCTAAATTACCAGTGTTGCAGGGTAAACGCAGTAGGTCAAGTATTAATGTAAATACTGAATCCTCTGATGCTTTATTAGCTATTTCCGATGTTCCCTCACAGTGCTCTGAGTTGGGGATCAGGGAATTACTGTCTGAGGGTGAAATTTCTGATTCAGGGAATGTTTTGTCTCAGACAGATTCGGATGCTATGTCATTTAAATTTAAGCTTGAACACCTCCGCCTGTTGCTTAGGGAGGTTTTAGCGATCCTATTGTGATTCCTCCAGAGAAATTGTGTAAAATGGATAAATATTTGGAAGTTCCTACTTACACTGATGTTTTTTACGGTTCCTAACAGAATTTCGAAAATCATTAGTAAGGAATGGGATAGACCAGGTATACTGTTTTCTCCCTCTCCTAATTTTAAGAAAATGTTTCCGATATCAGATACCTTTCGGGACTCATGGCAAATGGTCCCTAAGGTAGAGGGAGCTATATCTTCCCTAGCTAAGCGTACTACTATACCCATTGAGGGTAGTTGTGCTTTCAAGGATCCTATGGATAAGAAATTAGAGGGTCTACTAAAGAAATTATTTGTTTATCAGGGATTTCTTTTACAACCTACGGCTTGCATTGTTCCAGTAACTACTGCAGCAGCTTTTTGGTTTGAGGCTCTAGAAGAGTCTCTTAAGGTTGAGACTCCATTAGATTACATTTTAGATAGAATTAAGGCTCTTAAGCTAGCTAATTCTTTTATTACTGATGCCACTTTTCAAATTGCTAAATTAGCGGCAAAAAATGCAGGATTTGCTATTTTAGCACGTAGAGCATTGTGGCTCAAATCTTGGTCTGCTGATGTGTCATCAAAACATAAGCTTTTAGCTATTCCCTTTAAAGGTAGGACCCTTTTTGGGCCAGAATTGAAGGAGATCATTTCTGATATTACAGGAGGTAAGGGCCATGCCCTACCTCAGGATAGGTCGGTTAAAATGAGGGGTAAACAGAATAATTTTTGCCTCTTTCGGAACTTTAAAGGAGGACCCCCCGCTTCTTCTTCTTCCACAAAGCAGCATGAAGGGGTGGACCCCGATCTGGGACCGGATCTAGTAGGGGGCAGACTTTCTTTCTTTCTTTCTTTGCTCAGGCATGGGCAAGAGATGTTCAGGATTCCTGGGCACTAGAAATAGTCACCCATGGTTATCAATGGGAATTCAAGTATTTTCTCCCAAGAGGGAGATTTCATCTTTCAAAATTATCTGCAAACCAGATAAAGAGAGAAGCGTTCTTACGCTGTTTAAAATACCTTTTTACTATGGGAGTAATCTGTCCTGTTCCAAAATTGGAACAGGGACAGGGGTTTTACTCAAACCTATTTGTGGTCCCCAGAAAATAGGGAACATTCAGACCCATTTTGGACCTCAAGTGTCTAAACAAATTTCTAAGGGTTCCATCATTCAAGATGGAGACAATTCGAACGATTTTGCCAATGATCCAGGAGGGTCAATATATGACTACCATGGATTTGAAGGATGCTTACATTCATATTCCAATCCACAAAGATCATCATCGGTTTCTAAGGTTTGCCTTCTTGGACAAACATTATCAGTTTGTGGCTCTACCTTTCGGGTTGGCCACAGCACCCAGAATCGTCACAAAGGTTCTAGGGTCTCTTTTGGCGGTTCTCAGACTGCAAGGGATAGCGGTGGCGCCTTATCTGGACGATATTCTGATTCAGGCGTCAACATATCATCTGACAAAATCTCACACGGACACAGTGTTGTCTTTTCTGAGAACTCACAGCTGGCAGGTGAACATAGAGACGAGTTCACTTGTTCCACAGACAAGGGTTCCTTTCTTGGGAACTCTGATAGACTCGGTAGCCATGAAAGTATTTCTGACGGAGGTCAGAAAATCAAAGATTTTGAATGCTTGCTGAGCACTTCTGTCCATTCCTCGGCCATCAGTGGCTCAGTGTATGGAGGTAATCGGATTAATGGTAGCGGCAATGGACATCGTTCCGTTTGCTCGCTTTCATCTCAGACCACTGCAACTGTGCATGCTCGGTCAGTGGAATGGGGATTATGCAGATCTATCTCCAAAGATAATTCTGGATCAAGAGACCAGAAACTCTCTTCTTTGGTGGTTGTCGCCAGATCATCTGTCCCAGGGGACTTGTTTCCGCAGACCCTCGTGGGTGATAGTGACAACAGATGCCAGCCTTCTGGGCTGGGGTGCAGTTTGGAACTCCCTGAAGGCTCAGGTTGTTTGGACTCAGGTGGAGTCTTTACTTCCAATCAATATTCTGGAACTGAGAGCAATATTCAATGTGCTTCAGGCGTGGCCTCAGTTGGCTTCGGCCAAATTAATCAGATTCCAGTCGGACAACATAACGACTGTGGCATATGTCAATCATCAGAGGGGAACAAGGAGTTCCTTAGAAATGATAGAAGTATCCAAGATAATCAGTTGGGCAGAAGCCCACTCTTGTCATCTATCAGCGATCTACATCCCAGGGGTAGAGAACTGGGAAGCAGATTTTCTAAGTCGACAGACTTTTCATCCGGGGGAGTGGGAACTTCACCCGGAGGTATTTGCCTCATTGATTCTCAGATGGGGCAGACCGGAATTGGATTTGATGGCATCTCGTCAGAATGCCAAGCTTCCAAGATACGGATCCTGGTCAAGGGATCCTCAGGCTGAACTGATATATGCCTTGGCAGAACCTTGGTTGTTCAGCCTAGCTTATGTGTTTCTGCCGTTTTCCTCTCCTCCCACGTGTAATTGCTCGAATCAAACAAGAAAGAGCTTCAGTGATCCTGATAGCGCCTGCGTGGCCATGCAGGACTTGGTATGGGGATCTAGTGGACATGTCCTCTCTGCCACCATGGAAACTTCCGTTGAGACAGGACCTTCTCATTCAAGGTCCTTTCCAACATCCAAATCTAATTTCTCTGCAACTGACTGCGTGGAGATTGAACGCTTGATTTTATCGAAGCGAGGATTCTCTGATTCAGTTATCAATACTTTGATACAGGCTAGAAAGCCTGTCACTAGAAAGATCTATTATAAGATATGGCGTAATTATCTTTATTGGTGTGAATCCAAGGGTTACTCATGTCATGGAGTAAAGTTAGGATTCCTAGGATTTTGTCTTTTCTCCAAGAAGGATTGGAGAAAGGGTTATCAGCAAGTTCCTTAAAGGGACATATTTCAGTTTTGTCAATTCTGTTTCACAAACGTTTGGCAAATGTATCAGATGTTCAGTCTTTTTGTCAGGCTCTATCTAGAATTAAGCCTGTATTTAGACCTATTACTCCTCCCTGGAGTTTGAATTAATTCTTTGAGTTCTTCAAGGGGTTCCATTTGAACCTATGCATTCCATAGATATTAAACTAATATCTTGGAAAGTTCTGTTTTTGGTTGCTATTTTTTCTGCTCAAAGAGTTTCTGAGCTTTCAGCATTACAGTGTGATTCGCCTTATCTCATATTTCATTCTGATAAGGTGGTTTTACGTACCAAACCTGGGTTCCTTCCTAAGGTTGTTTCGAATAAGAATATTAATCAGGAAATTGTTGTTCCTTCCTTGTGTCCTAATCCTTCTTCTAAGAAGGAGTGTCTGTTACATAACTTGGACGTGGTCCGTGCCTTAAAGTTTTACTTAGAGGCAACTAAGGATTTTGTCAATCATCTTCATTATTCATTGTTTATTCTGGAAAGCGTAGGGGTCAGAAAGCTAAGGCTACGTCTCTTTCTTTTTGGCTGAGAAGTATCATCCGCCTGGCATATGAGACTGCTGGACAGCAGCCTCCTGAAAGAATTACGGCTCATTCTACTATGGCTGTGGTTTCCACATGGGCTTTTAAAAACGATGCATCTGTGGAACAGATTTGTAAGGCTGTGACTTGGTCGTCCCTTCACACTTTTTCCAAATTTTACAAATTTGATGCATTTGCTTCTTCTGAGGCTATCCTTGGGAGAAAGGTTCTTCAAGCAGTGGTGCCTTCCGTTTAGGTTCCTGTCTTGTCCCTCCCTTTCACCCGTGTCCTATTGCTTTGGTATTGGTTTCCCACAAGTAAGAATGAAATCCGTGGACTCGTCATATCTTTGTAAAAGAAAACTACATTTATGCTTACCTGATAAATTACTTTCTTTTACAATATGACGAGTCCACGGCCCTCCCTGTTATTTTAAGACAGCTTTATTTTATTTTTTGAAAACTTCAGTCACCTCTGCACTTTTTTAGCCTTTCCTTTTCTCTTCCTATAACCTTCGGCCGAATGACTGAGGGTGGAGGGGAAGAGGAGGGGCTATATATACAGCTCTGCTGTGGTGCGCTTTGCCACTTCCTGTTAGCAGGAGGTTAATATCCCACAAGTAAGGATGAAATCCGTGGACTCGTCATATCGTAAAAGAAAGTAATTTATCAGGTAAGCATAAATTTAGTTTTTTTCCTCCATTGACTTCTATGGGGAATGCGGAAAGGTGATACAGTTTGCACGATCTCGGGTGTTTTTTCCCACTTTTTTTCTCTATTTATCTCTATGGGGTAATACATGCACATGCACAAGGAAAATTAAGTTAGTTTATTTGGGTTAATGCTGGCGCAAAATACGTTTTTTTTTGGAACTTGTAATATGAACGCAACCCGACAATCACAAAAATGAAAATCCTAGTCAAATTTTCGCTTAAAAAAAAAAATTGCGCCACTTGTAATCTAACCCAATGTGTCTACAAGAATATTAATAAATTCCTGCTTTTTTATATATGCATCAGTCATATTTATACATATTTATTTTTCTAAAATGTATCCTACAACATGTTCATCTGTACACTAGACATACAACTTTTACACATGGAAAAATTTAGGTAGTCACTGTATGCAGACTAGGGGGCCAATTTATCAAAGTCAGCATACGCTGTCTGCATTTAACATTGCACAAGCAGTTCTAGTGAACTGCTTGTGCAATACCGCCCCCTGTAGAACTGCTTTTGCAATGCTGCCCCCTGCAGATTCACGGCCAAAACTGGCCGCTAGCAGGGGGTGTCAATCAACCTGATCGTAAAGGATCGAGCGGATTGATGTCCGCAGCCTCAGAGGCAGCAGACCAGTTACAGAGCAGCGGTTCTTAAGAACCTGAAGGCTCGCGCGGAAACAGGGGCATCAGGGGCCATTTGGCCCTTGATAAATCGGCCCCAAGGTCTAGCTTAACCCAGTTTTATAAACAAAGGATTAGAGTTTGAATCCAGTTGTGAGTCTTGTTTATCTCACTTATAAGCTAGTCCTTTATATATTTGTATAAAATGTCCTTTTTTTCTTATGCAGAACCTACTTTGACTAAATTTTCATGTCAATCACTTACGGTAAGCTCAGTTTTCTGGATTGGAGTGCTGAAAGGGAGTTACAATGAGGGCAAGAAGTCTGGACTCCTGTAGAGGTGAGGTTTTCAATTATCTTCTTGAAACTCTGAGACTTCCGTCATGACTCCTCCTAAAGAAATAAATTATCATTATGGACAGACTCGCAGTCACCTGGCTATACTAGAGGTATTCTAAATCCGTTTTGGGTAGAACAGATTCAATGTTCTCTTTCAGTTGTTCTCTTTCCAGAAGTGTAGAACTTGTAAGTGAATTTCTCAGCAGTCCTTAGTTTTCCCAGGGGAGTAGTCTCTTAGGGCTTTGCCAGCTATATTCTGATGTTTTTTTTTAACCACTTGAACTGTGACCTTCCATGTACTGTGCCAGATCAAGGGACTTATGGCACAATTAATAATTGCTTTAGAAAGCCCATGGAATTTTCTGTCTAACTCGTCTATTTTTTTCTTTCATTTGGTTTTCTTCCAAGAATTATTGCTCAAATCAGGAGTAGGCTGTGAAAATTCTATTTATCAAACCTCTAATCTTAATGTTGTGGAGATTGAATGCCTACTTCTGAGACATATAGTTTTCATGGATTCATTGGATAATGTTCCACAAATTTGAAAGTTTTTCTTTGAGTGGTGCTCTTCTGATTTTTTTTGTTGTAGCATTTCTTTAGGATCCATTGGATTCTTCAGCTTCTGCTAGGTGGTCTTGAACAAGGGTTTGTCAGTTAGCTTC
Organism: Bombina bombina; assembly: GCF_027579735.1. NCBI lineage: Eukaryota > Metazoa > Chordata > Amphibia > Anura > Bombinatoridae > Bombina > Bombina bombina. The sequence goes on along the minus strand of NC_069502.1, from coordinate 344,252,996 downwards.
TTGAAGGGCCAAATTTCACTTCTTTTGCTTAAGAATTTAGCCAGTCTTTCAAATGCTTATATTTTGTTCAAGACTTAGAGATAATTAGGCCAGTTGTATTTAGTTCTTCTGTTCTCCAAGAACCTCTCTTGAACCTATGTTCAGCATAGTATTTTTTTTGTCCTGAAGGTTCTTTCTATTATTTTTATCTTACCTAGAAGAATTTATAATTCTGTTTTCTTTCATATGGGTGGTGAGAGTCCACAATCCATTACTCCTGGGAATTACTCTTCTCTACCACTAGGAAGAGGCAAAGATTCCCAAACCCCAAAGAGCCCTATAAAAACCCTACCACTTCATACATTCCTTAGTCTTTACTTTGCCTCCACTGGAGGTGGTTGAAGAAAGAAAATGTGCATTTGATTCTTCAGAGAGAGGGGTTTTCAGTCTATATTGAGGCTCGATTTCCCCTCAGTGTACAGTGCTTGTCAGATGGATGTATATGGGGTATGGTTTGTGAATCTATTTTTACCTCATGGGAAATTTTTCGTAAATCTTCCATAATCGGACTTAGTTTGACTGCATGCTGCTTATTTGCTGGTGGATGAGTGTCTATTGGTAAATATTATTTATCATATCATATATTTGTAATATATATGGCCCTGGGCCAGAATCTATTTCCCTATTCCCTTGCTGATTGTGCGCATCTGCTTTTTTGGCTCGCTCGTTTGAAATTCGCTTGTTGGTTTACACGTGTTGTGGTTGTGCACAACGGGCTATTGCTTGTCGGGTTAGCACACACCCCTTTAGCCTTTCAATAGTTATTTCATTTTTGCCCTTGGCTATAGGCACGTCAGATTTTTGGTGTGCTAAATTCCTTTTAGCTCTAACTTTTTTGTGTGCCTTAATTCTCTCTTAATTATCTGCCTTTCGGATGTTGTGGGAATGTCTCCTGCTTTGTTTTGCAGTTCGGCTTAGTGCTAGTTAAAAGTGCTACTTAGTAGGGGATAATTGATTTCCATTCCTCAACTCAAGAAACTAAATCCCATGAACTCCTTTCTACCATAATTAGGTGTGCCTTCTCCAGCTCATTTATGTGAATTATTAATGCAATCAGACCAACCGAATGTTGTTGGGTATTAAAGTGAATGTCAAGTCACGTTCACCACTCTTCCTCATCTTGTTAATTACCTAAAATAAACGTTAGTTTAATTCATCATTTTTTTATAATTAAAGACTAAAACCATAATCGAAGGATTTAAAACCCTACTTCGCTTACTTTCTTCCTCCGCCTGCCATCTTGTCCCTCGTATCTAATTTGATTGACATTGCCCTTAACGAATTATAGCTCATACCCCGTGGCGTCCAGCCCCTTTTTGCACACGTAACGCGATCAAACTGTGCATGCGTTCCCTAACAAATCGTCATTGACAATCCATGCTCGTTCACATGTAGCGCATGCGCAAACAATTCCAAACACCTAACGCATGCTCAATGTCTATCTACCTTTCAACCGTGGTCCGCGATCCCTAATAAAGTGTTTAACCCCTAAACCGCCGCTCCCGGACCCCGCCGCTACCTAATAAAGTTATTAACCCCTAAACCGCCGCCATCTACCTTAGCTACCCCTGCGCCATCTACCCCGCCGACATCTACCCCATCTACCCCGCTGACATCTACCCCGCCGACATCTACAACATCTACCCCGCCGACATCTACCCCATCTATCCTGCTGACATCTACCCCGCCGCCATCTACCCCGCCCCCATCTACCCCGCCGACATCTACCCCGCCGACATCTACCCCGCCGACTTCTACCCCATCTACCCCGCCGACATCTACCCCATCTACCCTGCTGACATCTACCCCGCCGACATCTATCCCATCTACCCCGCTGACATCTACCCCGCCGACATCTACCCCATCTACCCGCTGACATCTACCATGCCGATATCTACCCCGCTGACATCTACCCCATATACCCCGCTGACATCTACCCTGCTGACATCTACCCCATCTACCCCGCTGACATCTACCCCGCCGACATCTACCCCATCTACCCCGCCGACATCTACCCCATCTACCCCGCCGACATCTACCCCATCTACCCCGCCGACATCTACCCCATCTACCCAGCCGCCATCTACCCCATCTACCCCGCCGACATCTACCCCGCCAACATCTACCTTAGCTACCCCGCCGCCATCTATTTTAAAAATATTAACCCCTAATTTAATCCCCCTACACCGCCGCCAGCTATACTAACTATATTAACCCTAATTATATTAGCGTTAATATAGTTATTATATTATATATATATATTAAGTATAATAACCCTATCTAACTCTAACATCCCTAACTAAATTCTTATTAAAATAGATCTAATTAATATTAATATTATTTATTAAAATATTCCTATTTAAATCTAAATACTTACCTATAAAATAAACCCTAAGATAGCTACAATATAACTAATAATTACATTGTAGCGATTTTAGGGTTTATATTTATTTTACAGGCAACTTTGTATTTATTTTAACTATGTACAATAGCTATTAAATAGTTATTTACTATTTAATCGCTACCTAGTTAAAATAATTACCAATGTACCTGTAAAATAAATCCTAACCTAAGTTACAAATAAACCTACACTATCAATAAATTAAATAAACTACAAATATCTAAACTAAAATACAATAAATTAAACTAAACTAAACTAAATTGCCAAAAAAAAAACAAACACTAAATTACAAAAAATAAAAAAAAAATATTACAAGATTTTTAAGCTAATTACACCTATTCTAAGCCCCCTAATAAAATAATAAAGCCCCCCAAAATAAAAAAATGTCCCTGCCCTATTCTAAATTAAAAAAGTTCAAAGCTCTTTTACCTTACCAGCCCTTAAAAGGGCCTTTAGCGGGGCATGCCCCAAAGAAAACTGCTCTTTTGCCTGTAAAGATAAACACAATACCACCCCCCAACATTACAACCCACCACCCACATACCCCTATTCTAAACCCACCCAAACCCCCCTTAAATAAACCTAACACTATCCCCCTGAAGATCTCCCTACCTTGTATTCACCCAGCCGGGCAGAACTCTTCATCTGATCCGGGCGATGTCCAATCAAGCGGCAGTGAACTCTTCTTCCATCCGGCGAAGTCTTCAAGCAAAGCGGCATCTTTAATCTTCTTTCTTCGCTCCTCCGCCGTGGAGCATCCATCCGGCACGAAGACTAACCTTTAAATGACGTCATCCAAGATGGCGTCCGTCGAATTCCGATTGGCTGATAGGATTCTATCAGCCAATCAGATTTCTCTACCTTAATTCCGATTGGCTGATAGAATCCTATCAGCCAATCAAAATTCGACGGACGCCATCTTGGATGACGTCATTTAAAGGAACCTCATTCGTCGGGAAGTCGTCATGCCGGATGGATGCTCCGCGGCGGAGGAGCGAAGAAAGAAGATTGAAGGTGCCACTTTGCTTGAAGACATCACCGGATGGAAGAAGACTCTCTGCCGCTTGCTTGAAGACATCGCCGGATGGAAGAAGACTTCTCTGCAGCTTGATTGAAGACATCGCCCGGATCGGATGAAGAGTTCTGCTTGGCTGGGTGAATACAAGGTAGGGAGATCTTCAGGGGGGTAGTGTTAGGTTTATTTAAGGGGGTTTGGGTTAGATTAGGGGTATGTGGGTGGTGGGTTGTAATGTTGAGGGGTGGTATTGTGGGGGGGTTTTTCAGGCAAAAGAGCAGTTTTCTTTGGGGCATGCCCCGCAAAAGGCACTTTTAAGGGCTGGTAAGGTAAAAGAGCTAACTTTTTTTTAATTTAGAATAGGGCAGGGAAATTTTTTTATTTTGGGGGCTTTATTATTTTATTAGGGGGCTTAGAATAGGTGTAATTAGCTTAAAAATCTTGTAATTTTTTTTATTTTTTGTAAATTAGTGTTTGTTTTTTGTGTAATTTAGTTTAGATTATTTGATTGTATTTTAGTTTAGATATTTGTAGTTTATTTAATTTATTGATAGTGTAGGTGTATTTGTAAATTAGGTTAGGATTTATTTTACAGGTAAATTGGTAATTATTTTAACTAGGTAGCTATTAAATAGTTATTAACTATTTAAAGGGACAGTAAACCTTAAAATTAATGTTATATAATTCTGCACAAAGTGCAGAATTATATAACATTATATTAGCCAAACTTTCTAACACATAATATTCCCTTTTCATTTTTAACAAAAAAAGCCGTTTTACAGACCCGCTCTCTGCGCTCTGCTGAGCGGGTCTGCTTTTTTTCACAGCGCATCGGGCCAGCTGTATAGTCACAGCCCGGCCCGACCGCGCCATAAGATTAAGTGCAGCTCGCTCCTGTCACAGGAGCGAGCTGCACTTAATCTTATGGTGCGGTTGGGCCGGGCTGTGACTATACAGCTGGCCCGATGCGCTGTGAAAAAAAGCAGACCCGCTGAGCAGAGCGCAGAGAGCGGGTCTGTAAAACTGCATTTTGTTAAAAATGAAAAGGGAATATTATGTGTTAGAAAGTTTGGCTAATATAATGTTATATAATTCTGCACTATGTGCAGGATTATATAACATTAATTTTAAGGTTTACTGACCCTTTAATAGCTATTGTACCTAGCTAAAATAAATACCAAGTTACCTTTAAAATAAATATAAACCCTAAAATAGCTACAATGTAATTATTAATTACATTGTAGCTATCTTAGGGTTTATTTTATAGGTAAGTATTTAGATTTAAATAGGAATATTTTCATTAATAATATTAGATTTATTTTAATAAGAGTTTAGTTAGGGATGTTAGAGTTAGATAGGGTTATTATACTTAATATGTAGATAATATAATAACGATATTAACTATATTAACCCTAATATAATTAGGGTTAATATAGTTAATATATATAATAACTATATTAACCCTAATATAATTAGGGTTAATGTAGTTAATATAGCTTGTGGCGGTGTAGGGTGATTAGATTAGGGGTTAATGTGTTTAATATAGGCGGCGGCGGTGTAGGGGGATTAAATTAGGGGTTAATACATTTATTATAGGTAGGGCCGGTGTAGGGGGATTAGATTAGGGGGTAATACATTTATTATAGGTGGCCGCGGTGTAGAGGGGATAAGATGCAAAAGAGCAGTTTACTTTGTGACAAAGCCCTGCCAAAAGCTCTTTTAAGGGCTGGTAAAAGAGCTGAATTCTTTGGGGCAAAGCCCTGCAAAAAGCCCTTTTAAGGGCGGGCAATAGAGCTGTTACTTTGGGGTAATGCCACGCAAAAAGCCCTTTTCAGGGCTATTTTTAGGGTTAGACTTGGGTTTAGTGGTAGGGATAGTTTAGTATTTTAGGGGTTAAATAATTTAATATAGCTGGCGGCGGGTAGGGGGATTAGATTAGGGGTTAATTAATTTAATATAGGTGGCGGCGGGGTAGGGGGATTAAATTAGGGGTTAATAATTTGAAAATAGATGGCGGCGGGGTAGGAGCTCACATTAGGGGGTAGGTAAGGTAGATGGCGGCGGTGTAAGGGGCTCACTTTAGTGGGTAGGTAAGGTAGATGGCGGCGGTGTAAGGGGCTCACTTTAGGGGGTAGTTTAATATTGTTGGCGACAGTGTAGAGGGATCACATTAGGGGGTAGTTAATGTAGGTGGCGGCGGGGTCCGGGAGTGGCGGTTTAGGGGTTAAATATTTTATTAGGGATTGCGGCAGGGGATCGCGGTTGACAGCTAGATAGACATTGCGCATGCGTTAGGTTTATTTTGTAGCTAGTTTAGGGAGTTACGGGGCTCCAATAGACAGCGTAAGGCTTACTACGGCTGCTTTTTGTGGCGAGGTGAAAATGGAGTAAGATTTCTCCATTTTCGCCACGTAAGTCCTTACGCTGTATATTGGATACCAAACTGCGCTGGTTTGGTATACCTGCCTATGGCCCAAAAAAACTAGGGCCGACGGCAGAAATATACGAGCGTAACTTCTAGGTTACGCCGTATATGTGATACCAAACCAGCGCAAATTTCAGTGTCGCCGGCATTTGCGGGCGACACTGCATATCGGATCGGGCCCTTGCAGCGTTCACAATTCGCTTACAACATAGTAATGAATGAATAGCTAGTCATTGAATACTATGTTGTAACGATTGACGCCTGCGATTTAGGCATAACATTTTTTGGGTCACGCAGGCGCAAATCGATTGTATGGGGAATGGTGCGCATGCGCAATTGTTCCGGCAATCGTGAACGCGCATTTGAATAAAGGCAATTATCCGGAAATACATGGAGGGCGGAGCTAGGAACGGCCGGGAATGTAAATATAAAGTGTATTTATAACAATAATATATATAAAAAAAAATTTACAAAAAAGTTGCGATCATACTATATATTAGATGAGGAATAGAATACAGGCTGCAAAAACAAAAAACTTTACCTTCACTTTAACACACCTGTTTTTTCAATACAGGAGAGTACTGAAATTGTTTTTTTTTATCAAGGCTGCAGTTTTTAAAGCGCTGCCTACTCTCCACCTTCAAACAAGCATAAAAGGACAGTTCAGATTTTACCTTCTACAAGTTCTATGTGTACTGAATCCAGGGATACTGTTGTGTCTTCAGACGGTGAAGATACATCTGGTGATAAGGAATCTTCAATTGATGTTATACCTGATATTTCATATTTTTTGTTTAAAGTTGAACATATTCGTTCTCTTTTAAAGGAGGTCTTAATTACTTTAGGGGTTAAAGAGCCTAAAATTTGGAGGGCGTGTCCGGGTGGCGGCCATTACAGGTCACAATTTCAGTAGCTCCCAGGGAGTAAGTGATAATTAGCAGATTATCTCTCATTTCTTATATGATCCCTCTCCAGGATTATAAGATTCAATGACCTTACGATCTCCTGTAACCCAACAGGTGATCGTAAGGTTAACTTTGCTAGATCAGCAACATTTGGCACCTGATCCGGACCGCTGAGTACTTAGGTGGTGGCCTTCTTACAATACCTCGCCACCCCCCCCCCCCCCCGATAATCAGGGTAGAACAGCTGCAAGCCTGTTTTTGTTATAACTACAAGCAATAATCAAGGATTGGCAATGAATGAGGGGGAAATATTTTCAGCCATCCGAGCCTGGGTGTAGTGAGCAGCAGGCGATGAGAGACAGGTGAGTAAAAATGGCAGCCAAGCAGCAAATAACAAACGAAAGCAGGGTGAAACCCTGACAAGGGATGAAAAACTGGGAAGCAGATCTCAGCAGTCAATCTCTACATCCGGGAGGAGTGGCCTCTGTGTTCAATCAGATTTTTGATCTTTGGGGTCTCTCTAGAGAGAGATCTGATGGCTTCTCGTTTGAACAAACTTTCTAGGTACTTTGCGAGGTCCAAGCAGAATTAGTGGATGATCATAGGAGACGAAGGGGTTCTCTGATTCTGTGATTGAAACCTTGATTCATGCTTGTAAACCTGTAACTAGGAGACTCTTTCAGAAGGTCTGGAAGGCCTTTAATTCTTTTGTGTGTAAATCATTTTCTTTTAAGATTCCGATAGAGTATGCAATTTTACATAACTTTCCAGTTTACATTTATTATCTAATTTGCTTTATTCTCCTGTTATAATTTATTGAAAAGAATACATAGGTAGGCTCAGGAGCATCATAGCACTACTGGGAGCTAGCTGCTGATTGTTGGCTGCATATATATATATGCCTCTTGTAGTTGGCTTACCCGATGTGTTCAGCTAGCTTTAAAGGGACAGTCTAGGCCAAAATAAACTTTCATGATTCAGATAGAGCATGTCATTTTAAACCATTTTCCAATTTACTTTTATCACCAATTTTGCTTTGTTCTCTTGGTATTCTTAGTTGAAAGCTTAACCTAGGAGGTTCATATGCTAATTTCTTAGACCTTGAAGCCCACCTCTTTCAGATTGCATTTTAACAGTTTTTCACCACTAGAGGGTGTTAGTTCACATATTTCATATAGATAACACTGTGCTCGTGCACGAGAAGTTATCTGTGAGCAGGGACTGATTGGCTAGACTGCAAGGCTGTCAAAAGAACTGAAAAAAACTGAATTTATGCTTACCTGATAAATTACTTTCTCCAACGGTGTGTCCGGTCCACGGCGTCATCCATTACTTGTGGGATATTCTCCTCCCCTACAGGGAATGGCAAGGAGAGCACACAGCAAGAGCTGTCCATATAGTCCCTCCCAGGCTCCGCCCCCCCAGTCATTCGGCCGACGGTTAGGAGAAAAAAAGGAGAAACTATAGGGTGCCGTGGTGACTGTAGTGTATAGAGAAAGAAATTTTTCAAACCTGATTAAAAAACCAGGGCGGGCCGTGGACCGGACACACCGTTGGAGAAAGTAATTTATCAGGTAAGCATAAATTCTGTTTTCTCCAACATTGGTGTGTCCGGTCCACGGCGTCATCCATTACTTGTGGGAACCAATACCAAAGCTTTAGGACACGGATGAAGGGAGGGAGCAAATCAGGTTACCTAAACAGAAGGCACCACGGCTTGCAAAACCTTTCTCCCAAAAATAGCCTCCGAAGAAGCAAAAGTATCAAATTTGTAGAATTTAGCAAAAGTGTGCAGAGAAGACCAAGTCGCTGCCTTACATATCTGATCAACAGAAGCCTCGTTCTTGAAGGCCCATGTGGAAGCCACAGCCTTAGTAGAGTGAGCTGTGATTCGTTCAGGAGGCTGCCGTCCGGCAGTCTCATAAGCCAATTGGATAATGCTTTTCAGCCAGAAAGAAAGAGAGGTTGCAGTAGCTTTTTGTCCTCTCCTCTTACCAGAATAAACGGCAAACAAAGAAGAAGTTTGTCTGAAATCCTTTGTTGCTTCTAAATAGAACTTTAAAGCACGGACTACATCTAAATTGTGTAACAAACGTTCCTTCTTTGAAACTGGATTCGGACACAAAGAAGGAACAACTATTTCCTGGTTAATATTCTTGTTGGAAACAACTTTTGGAAGAAAACCAGGCTTGGTACGCAAAACAACCTTATCTGAATGGAACACCAGATAGGGTGGATCACACTGCAAAGCAGATAGTTCAGAAACTCTTCTAGCAGAAGAAATAGCAACCAAAAACAGAACTTTCCAAGATAGTAACTTGATATCTATGGAATGTAAGGGTTCAAACGGAACCCCTTGAACAACTGAAATAACTAAATTTAGACTCCAGGGAGGAGTCAAAGGTCTGTAAACAGGCTTGATTCTGACCAAAGCCTGTACAAAAGCTTGTACATCTGGCACAGCTGCCAGTCGTTTGTGTAACAAGACAGATAAAGCAGAAATCTGTCCTTTTAGAGAACTCGCTGACAATCCCTTATCCAAACCTTTTTGGAGAAAGGAGAGGATCCTGGGAATTTTAATCTTACTCCATGAGAATCCCTTGGATTCACACCAACAGATATTTCTTTTCCATATTTTATGGTAAATCTTTCTAGTCACAGGTTTTCTGGCTTGGACCAGAGTATCTATCACTGAATCTGAAAACCCGCGCTTGGATAAAATCAAGCGTTCAATTTCCAAGCAGTCAGCTGGAGAGAAACTAGATTTGGATGTTCGAATGGACCTTGTACTAGAAGATCCTGTCTCAAAGGTAGCTTCCATGGTGGAGCCGATGACATATTCACCAGATCTGCATACCAAGTCCTGCGTGGCCACGCAGGAGCTATCAGAATCACCGAGGCCTTCTCCTGTTTGATCCTGGCTACAAGCCTGGGAAGGAGAAGGAACGGTGGAAACGCATAAGCCAGGTTGAACAACCAAGGCGCCACTAATGCATCCACTAGAGTCGCCTTGGGATCCCTGGATCTGGACCCGTAGCAAGGAACCTTGAAGTTCTGATGAGACGCCATCAGATCCATGTCTGGAATGCCCCATAATTGAGTCAACTGGGCAAACACCTCCGGGTGAAGTTCCCACTCCCCCAGATGAAAAGTCTGACGACTCAGATAATCCGCCTCCCAGTTGTCTACTCCTGGAATGTGGATTGCTGTCTGACTGGAATCTTATGAATCCGGCCTTCGCTAGTTGAGGCCAAGCCCGGAGAGTATTGAATATCGCTCTCAGTTCCAGAATGTTTATCGGGAGAAGAGACTCTTCCCGAGACCATAGACCCTGAGCTTTCAGAGAATCCCAGACCGCGCCCCAGCCTAATAGACTGGCGTCGGTCGTGACAATGACCCACTCTGGTCTGCGGAAACTCATTCCCTGGGACAGGTGATCCTGGGTCAACCACCAATTGAGTGAGTCTCTGGTCATCTGGTCTACTTGAATCATTGGAGACAAGTCTGTATAGTCCCCATTCCACTGCTTGAGCATGCATAGTTGTAATGGTCTTAGATGAATTTGAGCAAAAGGAACTATGTCCATTGCTGCAACCATCAACCCTACTACTTCCATGCACTGAGCTATGGAAGGCTGCAGAATAGAGTGAAGAACTTGACAAGCGTTTAGAAGCTTTGACTTTCTGACTTCTGTCAGGAAGATCTTCATTTTTAAAGAATCTATTATCATTCCCAAGAAGGGAACTCTTGTCGACGGAGACAGGGAACTCTTTTCTACGTTCACCTTCCACCCGTGAGACCTGAGAAAGGCTAGAACAATGTCTGTATGAGCCTTTGCTTTGGAAAGAGACGACGTTTGGATTAGAATGTCGTCCAGATAAGGTGCCACTGCAATACCCCTTGGTCTTAGAACCGCTAGAAGGGACCCTAGCACCTTTGTGAAAATCCTTGGAGCAGTGGCTAGCCCGAATGAGAGAGCCACGAACTGGTAATGCTTGTCCAGAAAGGCGAACCTTAGGAACTGATGATGATCTTTGTGGATAGGAATATGTAGATACGCATCCTTTAAATCCACGGTAGTCATAAATTGACCCTCTTGGATTGTAGGTAAAATTGTTCGAATGGTTTCCATTTTGAACGATGGAACTCTGAGAAATTTGTTTAGAATTTTTAAATCCAGAATTGGTCTGAAACTTCCCTCTTTTTTGGGAACTACAAACAGATTTGAGTAAAACCCCTGACCTTGTTCCACAGTTGGAACTGGGTGTATCACTCCCATCTTTAACAGGTCTTCTACACAATGTAAGAATGCCTGTCTCTTTATTTGGTTTGAAGATAAGTGAGACATGTGGAACCTTCCCCTTGGGGGTAGTTCTCTGAATTCCAGAAGATAACCCTGAGAGACTATTTCTAGTGCCCAGGGATCCCAAGCCTGAGCGAAGAGAGAGAGTCTGCCCCCTACAAGATCCGGTCCCGGATCGGGGGCTACCCCTTCATGCTGTTTTGGTAGAAGCAGTAGGCTTCTTGGCCTGTTTACCCTTGTTCCAGCCTTGCATTGGTTTCCAAGCTGGTTTAGTCTGGGAAGCGTTACCCTCTTGTCTAGAGGCTGCCGAGTTGGAAGCCGGTCCGTTCCTGAAATTGCGAAAGGAACGAAAATTGGACTTATTCTTAGCCTTGAAAGGTTTATCTTGTGGGAGGGCATGGCCCTTTCCCCCAGTGATGTCTGAAATAATCTCTTTCAATTCTGGCCCAAAAAGGGTCTTACATTTGAAAGGGATATTAAGCAATTTTGTCTTGGAAGATACATCCGCCGACCAAGACTTTAGCCAGAGCGCTCTGCGCCCCACAATTGCAAACCCTGAATTTTTCGCCGCTAACCTCGCTAACTGCAAAGCGGCGTCTAAAATAAAGGAATTAGCTAACTTAAGTGCGTGAATTCTGTCCATGACTTCCTCATACGGAGTCTCCCTACTGAGCGACTTTTCCAGTTCCTCGAACCAGAACCACGCCGCTGTAGTGACAGGAATAATGCACGAAATAGGTTGAAGGAGGTAACCTTGCTGTACAAAAATCTTTTTTAAGCAAACCCTCCAATTTTTTATCCATAGGATCTTTGAAAGCACAATTGTCCTCAATAGGAATGGTCGTGCGCTTGGCTAGAATAGAAACCGCTCCCTCGACCTTAGGGACTGTTTGCCATGTGTCCTTCCTGGGGTCGACCATAGGGAACAATTTCTTAAATATAGGAGGAGGGACAAAAGGTATGCCTGGCTTCTCCCACTCCTTATTCACTATGTCCGCCACCCGTTTAGGTATCGGAAAAGCATCAGGGTGCACCGGGACCTCAAGGAACTTGTCCATCTTGCACAATTTTTCTGGGATGACCAGATTGTCACAATCATCCAGAGTAGATAGCACCTCCTTAAGTAATGCGCGGAGATGCTCTAATTTAAATTTAAATGTCACAACATCAGGTTCTGCCTGCTGAGAAATTCTTCCTGTATCAGAAATTTCCCCATCTGACAAACCCTCCCTCACTGCCACTTCAGAGTGGTGTGAGGGTATGACAGAAAAATTATCATCAGCGCCCTCCTGCTCTACAGTGTTTAAAACAGAGCAATCGCGCTTTCTTTGAAATGCTGGCATTTGGGATAAAATATTAGCTATGGAGTTATCCATTACTGCCGTCAATTGTTGCATAGTAACAAGCATTGGCGCGCTAGAAGTACTAGGGGTCGCCTGCGTGGGCATAACTGGTATAGACACAGAAGGAGATGATGTAGAACTATGTCTACTTCCTCCATCTGAGGAATCATCCTGGGCAACTTTACTATTTGTGACAGTACTGTCCTTACTTTGTTTGGACGCTATGGCACAATTATCACACATATTTGAAGGGGGAACCACATTGGCTTCCATACATACAGAACATGATCTATCTAAAGGTACAGACATGTTAAACAGGCTTAAACTGGTTAATAAAGCACAAAAACTGTTTTAAAACAAAACCGTTACTGTCTCTTTAAATGTTAAACAGGGCACACTTTATTACTGAATATGTGAAAAACTATGAAGGGATTATCCAATCTTTACCAGATTTTCACCACAGTGTCTTAATGCATTCAAAGTATTGCACCCCAATTTTCAAGCTGTTAACCCTTAAAATGTGGAAACCGGAGCCGTTTACAATTTTAACCCCCTTACAGTCTCAGCCACAGTCTTTGCTGCAACTTCACCAATCCCAGGGGGGTATACGATACCAAATGAAGCCTTCTAGGAACGTTTTTAGTGGATTCCAGACCCTCACACATGCAGCTGCATGTACTGTACTCAAAAGTAACTGCGCAGTAATGGTGCGAAAATGAGGCTCTGTCTACTACAGAGAAAGGCCCTTCCTGACTGGGAAGGTGTCTTAACAAGTGCCTGGCGCTAAAAACATTCCCCAATGTTATAAAAGTGTGAAATTCAACTTCAAACTGCATATAATACTTAAATAAAGCAATCGATTTAGCCCCTAAAAGTGTCTACCAGTTTATAGCCCATAATAAGCCCTTTATTCTGTTTGAGACTAAGAAAATGGCTTACCGATCCCCATGAGGGGAAAAATGACAGCCTTCCAGCATTACACAGTCTTGTTAGAAAAATGGCTAGTCATACCTTGAGCAGAAAAGTCTGCAAACTGTTCCCCCCAACTGAAGTTCTCTCAGCTCAACAGTCCTGTGTGGGAACAGCAACAGAACTCTTCATCTCTTTCTGTTTCAGAGTAAATAGTACATACCAGCACTATTTTAAAATAACAAACTCTTGATAGAAGAATAAAAAACTACAACTAAACACCACAAACTCCTCACCATCCCCGTGGAGATGCTACTTGTTCAGAGCGGCAAGGAGAATGACTGGGGGGGCGGAGCCTGGGAGGGACTATATGGACAGATCTTGCTGTGTGCTCTCCTTGCCATTCCCTGTAGGGGAGGAGAATATCCCACAAGTAATGGATGACGCCGTGGACCGGACACACCAATGTTGGAGAAAGGGGCAGTTTGCAGAGGCTTAGATACAAGATAATCACAGAGGTTAAAAGTATATTATTATAACTGTGTTGGTTATGCAAAACTGGGAAATGGGTAATAAAGAGATTATCTATCTTTTAAAACAATAAAAATTCTGGTGTAGACTGTCCCTTTAAGCAGCCCATTGCTGCTCTTTCAGCAAAAGATACAAAGAAAACAAAGCAAATTTGATATAAAAAGTCAAATGGAATTTTTTTAAAAATTGTATGATCTATCTGAACCATGGAAGAAAAAATTGGTTTAATGCCCCTTTAACCCCACTGAAATAATACTGCTGATATAAATCATAATATTGTATTCATATGTTATGTTGTGAGCTAATTGTGGCTGACATTTTATAGACAGAAATGTTTTATTCAATAGAAATTTAAACCTGGATTTATATGTTAATGATTGCAATAGTAGAACATGAACTATGGTAATAAAATGATCTATTTTACTGCTTCACCTGGTCCCAGTTAACTATACTGAGAAGATAAACATAGGGCTTCTGTTTCAATCTTTAAACAAGAATATAACTTAGCCAGTGTATTTGATTAAATATTAATCATACCGTATATGCAAATATAATTATTAAAGTGAAGGTTAAGTTACCTGTATCACAAACTCGAATTGAATTCTATTTGCCAAATAAATATGAGTCTCATTCATCATCTTCTTCACATTGAACGTTTTTAAAAGTTATCGCCGTATGAAATCGCAATTTTAATGTAATCCAAATCAACCCGTTTTTTTTAATTTATTTTTTATTACTTGATCACGTTCTCAAAAGCAACAATTGAAAATCTGGCCGTTAGGCGGCCGTCAATCTATGTCCCCCACCTCATATTTTAAATGCGCATGCGCTGCTGTCTTATCCTCCATTTAGGACTACAAACACGCTCCAGTTTTGCACAGGACCTTTGCTGAAACTGAGGATAACAACGCTCTACCTGGGAAAAAAACTAACGCATGCGCATTGATGATCTAGATTGAATAGTATCGCATGCGTAGGAGTTGTTGACATCGGCGCTTCGCGCATGCACAATAGGTTGGATCGTCGCGCGCTTGGGAGATGCATTTAGAGCAGGTGGGACCACCCTATACATAACATTAGAGATAACACGGAAGAAGAGGTGGGGAGGAGTTTGGACGGAAACGGTAGGAAGATTACTATGTATTATAAATATCGAAATTCATAAATTGGATAAAAATAAACTTAGCGACCATCTTAATGTGCTATTAATGAATGCATTTAGCTATTCAAAGCATAAAAATTTACCTTCACTTTTTAGCACATATTTTTTTATAACTGACGATTTACTGTGTTATAATAAATCTTGACAAAAGTATTCACTGCTATATCTGTCATTTGAAAGCAACTTGTATTGCAATTTGATAATAGGTTTTGCATCTTAACACATTACTTAGAGCCAATGCAGGTATTTATTACTACACATAGTACCTAGCAGCACAAAATCACATCACCAGCATTTCTGCAAGCTACATCTCTAGATCATTTATTTTGCATAGTGCTCTTATCTGTCAAATAAGTCTTAATGCTTTTTTAAAAGAAATATAAATAAGCAATGCCTCTATATACTTGTCTGAGATAGGCAAAGTAACATGCTAATGGTTAGCCGTAATTAATAACTGAACAGTAAATGGACAAGCAGGTAAATTTCCCTCCAGAAAGTACACTGCAATGCTGGGCAGCACCCCAAGAAGAATGCTATCACCTATCCACTTGTATTACCTCCCCCCTTCCCTGCCACTCTCAACTTTTTTTTTAGTTCTGTAGTGCAGCGGTTCCCATCCCCTCCCGCTCCCGCCCGCTCCCACCACCCTCACTCGCTCAAGGCCCCCCGCTCGCTTACGCCCACCTCCCACTCCCTCCCGCCCTCCCCCCGCTTTAGCCCCCCATCTCTGCTGTCTGATCCTCACTGACTGATGCTTCATTACGCCAAATTATGTTTGTCTCGCGCAAAAGCTCTGCTGCGCATGACTGCATCAGACAAACATACCTGGTGTTTTATAATGTAGCATATATAATATATTTGTCATTTTCTAAGCCCTTTTTTTTTTTTTTTACATTCTTTTTTATTGAAGAGAGCTTGGGCATACATCATGTAGACATTTGTATACAATCAATTTGAAATTGTGGAAAGACACACTTAATACATTCACAATAGATATTATTAGGAAAGCAAATGACACTCAATAAATGAGAATAAAGATATGAATTGCCGTAGAAGAACATTATGAGCTGGTTTGTTTCATATCTGCATAAGACTAAGAGGCGAGCTTTGCAAAATGCCATGTGTAGGGTTATAATAAATGAATACATGAAAATTCAATCCAGACAGATAATACAAGTATCGACTGTACATGTGCAACAAGATTTTCTCATTATCTGCTACCCAAGTTCTCCTATTTTAACTTTTTTTTTTTAAACTAAACTAAACCCAAAAAAAAACAAACAAACAGACAAAACTGTAGCTTAATATGAGTAGTGTGTATACCTGAAAATGTTGCCCAACACAATAATTTAAATGTGGTTGTAGATTGTAGAGACTCTATATTTTGCAGAGATATATGTGGGTCAAATATTCTTTGCAGGGGTCATGCTATAAGCTGGCAACATGGTTTCCTGAGCAGAGTGCAGTCAGCAAGCTCACTACCTTACATCTCACCTCTAAAAGTAAAGGCAAGTCTGAGCTGAACCCCAGATTTAGACATTAGCACAACCCATCCCATGCAGTTATCAAAGGTGTTCAGATGTTAGTGGGTAACAGTCACAGCAGCAATAAAAATGCAGAAGGTGTTTGGCTCTACATAATAAAAGAAACAGAATAAAAGTTATATACCCAGGGATGTACGCCATTTGAATTCCTTAACATATAGGATCATTAACATGCTAGTTTAACCTAAGCACAGTAATGGGGCCATATTCTGAATGATACTCTGGAAATGAGATCCTGCAGTAAAGGTCTAGGGGGCCCCACTAATATAGGTTTGTTTTAATAATATCTGTTGATCCCCTTCAGGGGGTCCCCGGCAGCTGCACAGCAAGTCTCTAATGTTAAATAATCTGGCAAAAAGCTGTGTTTCCAATATCAAACAAATCCCCAAACATACAATTTGCAAGTCAGCATGGGTCATATACATCCAAGCATGGGAGATGTAAATAGGAGGAAGTGGCACAAAAGCTGTATTAAACGCGACTACAACCCAATGCAGGTTGTGTATCACAGTACAACTGTGGCTGAATGGTTCTGATGAAGGTAAATTATGTTGCAAGGTAAACACAACCATAAATACATACATAAAAGAAAGAACAACAACATTATGTCCAGCATAGCTATATACAAACGTTCAACTTAAGATCCACGTGAGAGCCAAATCACTGTGAAACTTCAAATCCATTTGTCCAGCTTAAAGAAGTAGATTAGGTTTCTGTAGCGTGTCGGCTAGAGTACAGTAAGAAAAACACTCACATACAGCCCTTCCATTCTAGCCAATGCCGTCCCTGCCCAGGGCCCACGACCCGTGGTCCATATCTGGTATCCATCCAGCCTGATGTACAGGACAATTTTTGAAGAGCCATTCTCCTGGAAAATAGATCCGCAGGCGTTGAGGAATGCATGCAAATGCGCCGCCCTCGTATGATTTGTGTGCGGGCAGGCCTGTCTGAGCCAGACTGGTATCAGGCTGTGCTCCATCTAGCCCCCTAATGCTGTTGGAGAGGGGTTGCTGTGGAGGCTGTTTAAAGCGAGAAGATGCAGTGATGGCTGACCAGGTAGCCACTTGTAGCAAAGCTGCATCATGAATATTTGTGGGGCTTTGTTTCCCTCTTGGTGCGGTAAGGATCATGTCCTGAGTTAAAACCGCCGGGTCTAAAGAAAGAGCCACTGAGTCAGTAGTAATGGTGTGCGGTTGTAGTTGGGAGGGAGGCATCTTGTGCAGGTCCAGTGTGGAGAGGCAGTCCCGCATAGTCTCAGTGTTAGCTTTTGGAGGATAGGGTCTCGCAATATTCTGGATAGCTCTCTTCATTGTTTCAAAGCTAGTGAACAAGCGTTCAAATGCCGGCACAAGAGCTTCAAATATCTGCGCGGCCATACAGTTTTCCAACTCCATTGCTCTAGGCAAAATCAGTATGTGCTAAATCCCACGTGGATCACAACCTGAAATGGCGCACTTGCATGTGCTAATTGCTAGCGGTGGGGGCAAGTTGTCTGTCGCCTGTGCGGAAAATGCCGAACACCTTATGTGTTAAGGCCACAATGCACTTGGGTTATGCAAGGGTCAGTTGTGGGCAAGCTGAGTGGAGTAAAACAGTGCATAAAGCCCATTAATGCTGCAAGTTCTCCAGAGCTCTTCACTTCAGCTGCCTGCTCCTTGGCCCGCCCACCGGAAGTCCCCCTAAGCCCTTTTTTTAGATCCTTGAAGTAGATATTCATATTTAAAGGGACAGTCTACCATAGAATTGTTATTATTTTAAAAGATAGATAATCCCTTTATTACCCATTCCCCAGTTTTGCACAACCAACACAGTTGTAATAATATACTTTTTACCTCTGTGATTACCTTGTATCTAGGAACCTTCTTCCAGCCCCCTGATCACATGACTGTGACTGTTTCTTATCTATTGTCTTGCATTTAGCATTGTATTGTGCTAAATCTTAAATAACCCCCTGTGCCTGAACACAGTGTTATCTATATGGCCCATGTGTACTTTCTGTCTCTTTGTGTTGAAAAGAGATTTAAAAAGCCTGTGATAAGAGGCAGCCCTCAAAGGCTTAGAAATTAGCATATGAGTCTGCCTAGGTTTAGTTTAAACTAAGAATACCAAGAGAAAAAAGCAAATTTAATGATAAAAGTAAATTGGAAAGATTATTAAAATTAAAAGTCCTATCTGAATAATGAAAGTTTAATTTATACTAGACTGTCCCTTTAAACACTGTCCAAATATTCTAATACTGGTATAAAGTATGATTTCTCCTTTATAGGAAGAAAAGTCAGCCTTTAACAAGGTTTATCGTTTTACAGGGTCATACATTAAATTCACAAAGTAAAAAATTAAATAATGAGTTAATAATGTGTTTTCAATATAGTACAGGAATTGAATTTTCAAATTACTTTTTGTTTGTTTTTTTACATCTTCCATACTGTTCCAACTTTTTGGAATTGGGGTTGTAAATGGCACACATGAACTAGCGCTGTCTAGCTGTGACAAACTGTAAAAATGCACTGAGATAAGAGGCAGCCTTCAAGGGCTTAGAAATTAGTATATGAGCCTACCTAGGTTTAGCTTTCAATAAAGAATACCAAGAGAACAAAGCAAATTTGATGATAAAAATCAATTGGAAAGTTGTTTAAAATTGCATGCCCTATCTGAATCTTGAAGGGACATAAAACAAGTTTGGATAGAGAAAAAGTATAATAATATGTACTTTAACTACTTTACTTGCAAATTTATACTGCAGTGCCTCGCCATTAACCCTTTATTTTAAGTTTCCAAATTCCACATCTCTAACTCCCCCCACACAATTCCTTCTACTACTATATCTATATCCACCTTTGATTTAGTAGAATGCAAGACCTGAACACACATCTGCTGGAGTATGCCAAGAATCAAATAAGCAGCTGTGAACTCAGTTGAAATACAATGCCTCTGTTTCTAATGCTAATTACTGATTAGGGGGTGGAGTACTTCAGACAGCATGGCTATGTAACTAATTTTGCTTATTTTTAAAAATTATTTTAAAATACTTGCCAGCAATTTTTAAGCAATTTTTTTTTATGCAAACTATTTTTTACTTAATTAGCCCTTTTAGGATAGGCACAGATCTCAACATGTTTTATGACACTTTAAAACTTTAATTTTGACTAGACTCTCCCATTAAGTTTATCCCTTTGTGTACAGAATCGGTTTTATTTTTCTTGCAGTTAGTACATCACAATGGCTGCACATATAGGGCTAGATTACGAATGGAGCACTATTTATCACTTCCGCTCTTGCGTTAACTGCACTCGATTTTAGCTGTTTGTGCGTCGGGTACCGTGTGTATTACAAGCTAAAAAAAGAGAAATGCCGTTTTGGGAAAGCTGAGTTATGTTACTTTGGGCATATCATCAATGGGGATGGCATCAAGCCAGACCCCGAAAAAATTTGTGCTATTGAACAGATGAAAAATCCTTCTGATGTACATGAGCTGAGACAAATATTGGACCTTGTAAATTATGTGGGCAGGTTCCTTCCAGATTTATCCACAATACTACACCCTATCACAGAGTTGCTAAAGAAAGATGTTGCCTGGGTCTGGGGACCTTCACAGGAAGAATCTTTTATGCAGGTCAAGTCCCTGCTGGGGTCTGCCCCAGTGTTGGGGTTCCACGACCCTTCCAAAAAGACTGTGGTTAGTGCTGATGCGAGCAGTTATGGGTTAGGGGCCGCCCTCCTGCAGCTGAATGAAAACAAACTACAGCCCATCGCCTACTGTTCCCGTACACTGACGGCTGCTGAGTCAAAATACGCCCAAATTGAGAAAGAGTGCCTGGCTGCAGTTTGGGCCTGTGAGCGCTTTCAGCGTTACCTTGTGGGTTTAGATAAATTTAGTCTGGAGACTGATCATAAACCTGCTAGTCCCTCTAATCAATTCCTATGATATTGACAAAACACCCCTAAGATGCCAGAGACTTCTAATGAGGCTGCTCAGATTCAACGTTCAGGCAGTGCATGTGCCGGGGAAACAACTGGTTGTGGCATATACACTATCCAGGCTCCCGCTGGCTGCTGCTGAAGGGTCTTCAATGGAATCAGATGTGATGGTGTATGCAGATTCAGTTCTGGTCTACAAATCCATTTCTTCAGGGAAGCTAGAACAAATAAAGAAAAAGACATATTTAGATACAGACCTTCAAGAAGTTATAAAGTACATAAAAGAAGGTTGGCCCGAGAGACGGGCAGCCTGGATGTCTTTAAGTTCTTACCAGTCAGAAAGGTTGCAGCTCATGGAGTTGGAAGGGTTGGTGCTGTTCCAGGACCGCATTGTTATTCCTGTCAGTATGCGGCAGGAGATGTTAATCAGGATTGACGATGGCCACTTAGGCATTACAAAGTGCAGAGAAAGGGCAGCTATGGCTGTATGGTGGCCTGGAATCAGTTCCGACATTGCAAGCCATGTGTCTAAATGTGCCTTTTGCCGGGAATGCCGGCCTACTCAGAGAAGGGAGCCCTTGATTTCTACTCCGCTGCCTGCAGGCCCGTGGCAGAAAATAGCTGCAGATTTGCGAACTGCATGGAAAAAAGTTCTTAGTTGTGATAGACTACTATTCCAGGTATTTGGAAATTGCACCTTTAAATGAAATCACAAGCCAAGCCGTTATCACTTGTCTCAAGAGCTTGTTCGCCCGGTGGGGCATACCAATGGAGCTGGTGAGTGATAACGGAATGCAGTTCACTTCCACAGAGTTCAGTTCTTTCAGCAGGGAATATGATTTTATACATTCCACGTCAAGTCCACATTACCTGCAGGCCAACGGAATGGCTGAAAGGGCAGTTCAAACAACACAATTGATTTTAAAGCAATCTGAGCCGTACCTGGCCCTCTTGTCCTATAGGGCGACTCCCATTCAAGCCACGGGGTTTAGCCCGGCACAGCTGATGCTAGGACGCCAGATTCGCACCACCTTACCCTTTGTGGGTGTCTTCCAGCCAACTAGCTCTAATCCTCGGGACGAAGTCCTTAGGAGGGATGAAGAGGCAAAAAGGGGCTATTGATTCTTCTATGACAGGAGACATTCTGTGAGGCCCTTGCAAGAGCTGAATGCGGGGCAAAGTGTTAGAATTAAACTTGATGATGAGAAGAAATGGAAGATGCCTGCTACGGTAATTGGACGCTCTCCAGAACCAAGGTCTTATTTAGTCCTTACTGATGGAGGGACAGTTATGCGCCGTAACCGAAAACATCTTCAGCCTGTACCTGAGAGTTTGGAACTGGATGCCTCAGTACCACCGCCGGTGGGATCCCCTGTTTTAAAAGGGGTGTCTTCCCTTCAGCAAGATCACAGTGGAGATATGTATTTGCCTCCAGTGGACTCTCAATCACCTTCTTCTGTATCAGTGGACAGTTCATGTAGCGTTGCATCAAGCGGAAGAGTGGTGAAACTTCTGGCCCAATATCGGGATTAACTTTAGTTAGAAAAGTGACCAGAAGTATGGGCAGAATAATCCCATGGTCACTGTGGACTAGGGTAGTCTACCCCGATGTTCAAGTCAGGATGTAATTCATGTTGTTTATATTTTCTGTAACTTATTTGTTATATACTATACAAAATCGTTGTTGTATATTTTGTTATTTGTTATATTCAAATGGTAAAAAAAAAGTATGCTTTGTCCTTTGAAAGGGGGAAGATGTGATGAGAATGGGAAGTGATGTCACCAGATTAGGGGCGGGGCTTAGGCCCATTTGTCTGTGTCACAGTTAGTTAGTGAGATCAATGCTACCAGATGTATATTTCCATGCTCTACAATAAAATAGAGTTGTACCATCTTTGCTGTGTCCTGCATGTCATCATCAGTTAAAGTAAAAAATCATAGTGAACTGTTACTTGCTGAGTACAAGGGACTCTAGGCAGGTGTTTGTCCTTTCCTTGAAGATGTATTTTTGGGCATTGTCACATTGTGCCATTGTGTACTGGAAACCAACCTAGTTCAGTAACTTTGCTGCCTACTGATGCCTCTTCTGCTCCTGCCCTTCCTGCTCTGTGGTGGTCATCATCAGTTAAAGTAAAAAAAAAGTAATAAAATTGTAGTGACCTGTTACCAGCTGTATCTAAGGCATGTGTTTGCCCTCTTCTTCCCCTGAAAGCATATTTTCGAGGTTTATGTACTGTCAGGCATATCTAGTCCAGTACATCTGCTCCCACTCTTGCTCCTGCCCTTCCTAATCTGTGGTGGTCAGCATCTGTCATTGCCAATTCTACAGGGAACTGCTGGCCACTGTGTGCTAGGGGCTCTAGGCACATATTTGTCCTCCTCCTCCTTTGGAGGTATATATTTTTAAGTTTATTTACGGTGAGGCCTACTTAGTTCAGGATGGCTGAAGATAGAAGACGTCCCTGAGATGGATGAAGGTGTCGCCACCTAGATGAAGACTTCTCGCCGCCTGGATGAAGATGGATGTCCGGACTTAAGGAACCGTGAGTAGATATTCTGGGGTTAGTTTTAGCTTTTGTTTGTTTGTTTTTTTCGTTTTTTTGGGTGTTTTTTTTTTTTTTAGATTAGGGCTTTGGGGTTTTGTAAAACAGCTGAATGCCCTTTTAAGGGCAGTGAAAAAGAGCTGAATGCCCATACAAATGCCCCTTTAGGGACAATGAGTAGCTTAGTTTTTTTTAGAGTTATGTTTTTATTTTGGGGTTGGTTGGGTGGTGGGTTTTACTGTTGGGGGACTTTTTTTTACAGGTAAAAGAGCTGTTTAACCCCTTAATGACCACAGCACTTTTCCATTTTCTGTCCGTTTGGGACCAAGGCTATTTTTACATTTTTGCGGTGTTTGTGTTTAGCTGTAATTTTCCTCTTACTCATTTACTGTACCCACATATATTATATACCGTTTTTCTCGCCATTAAATGGACTTTCCAAAGATATCATTATTTTCATCATATCTTATAATTTACTTTAAAAAATATTATAAAATATGAGAAAAAAATGGAAAAAAAACACACTTTTTCTAACTTTGACCCCCAAAATCTGTTATACATCTGCAACCACCAAAAAACACCCATGCTAAATAGTTTCTAAATTTTGTCCTGAGTTTAGAAATACCCAATGTTTACACGTTCTTTGCTTTTTTTGTAAGTTATAGGGCCATAAATACAAGTAGCACTTTGCTATTTCCAAACCATTTTTTTTTCAAGATTAGCGCTAGTTACATTAGAACACTAATATCTTTCAGGAATCCCTGAATATCTATTGACATGTATATATTTTTTTTTAGTAAACATCCCAAAGTATTGATCTAGGCCAATTTTGGTATATTTCATGCCACCATTTCACCGCCAAATGCGATCAAATACAAAAAATCGTTCACTTTTTCACAAATTTTTTCACAAACTTTTGGTTTCTCACTGAAATTATTTACAAACAGCTTGTGCAATTATGGCATAAATGATTGTAAATTTTTCTTTGGGATCCCCTTTGTTCAGAAATAGCAGACATATATGGCTTTGGTGTTGCTTTTTGGTAATTAGAAGGATGCTAAATGCCACTGTGCACCACACGGGTATTATGCCCAGCAGTAAAGGGGTTAATTAGGGAGCATGTAGGGAGCTTTTTGGGGTAATTTTAGCTTTAGTGTAGTGTAGTAGACAACCCCAAGTAATGATCTAGGCCCATTTTGGTATATTTCATGCCACCATTTCACCGCCAATTGCGATCAAATTAAAAAAAAAGTTAAATTTTTCACAATTTTAGGTTTCTCACTGAAATCATTTACAAACAGCTTGTGCAATTATGGCACAAATTGTTGTAAATGCTTCTCTGGGATCCCCTTTGTTCAGAAATAGCAGACATATATGGCTTTGGCGTTGCTTTTTGGTACTTAGAAGGCCGCTAAATGCCGCTGCGCATCACACGTGTATTATAGCTAGCAGTGAAGGGGTTAATTAGGAAGTTTGTAGGGAGCTTGCAGGGTTAATTTTAGCTTTAGTGTAGAGATCAGCCTCCCACCTGACACATCAGACCCCCTGATCCCTCCCAAACAGCTCCCTTCCCTCCCCCACCCCACAATTGTCCCCGCCATCTTAAGTACTGGCAGCAACTCTGCCAGTACTAAAATAAAATATATATTTAGGCTTTTTGGTTTTTTTTTTTAAGCATATTTACATATGCTGCTGTGTAGGAGCCCCCCTTAGCCCCCAACCTGGCTGATCCCCCACCAAACAGCTGTCTAACCCTCCCCCTCTGCCTTAATGGCCGCCATCTTGGGTACTGGCAGCTGTCTGCCAGTACCCAGTTTATAAAAAAAAATAGTTGCTTTATTATTTATTATTATTATTATCCCCCAGTTTCTGTAGTGTAGCTCCCCTACCCACCAAAGAACAAACCCCCACCCCCTCCTAGATACCTTTGACTGGGTTTGTTTTAAAAATAAAAAGCTTTACACAAACTTTTACCACAGTCTTTTCTGTAGTGTAGCGGTTCCCACCCGCTCCCGCCCCGTGCACGCGCCCGCCCGCCGCCCGACGTGCACGCGCGCGCGCCTGTACGCGCCCCCATCGCCCCCGCCCCCGATCCCGCCCCCCTCTACATTACCCGGCCCATCGATGGCCGCCCACCCGCCTCCCAAGTCAGCTCCCACCCACCAACGTTACCGGCCACCGATGTCCGGTGCAGAGAGGGCCACAGAGTGGCTCTCTCTGCACCGGATGGCCATTTAAGGTTATTGCAGGATGCCTCCATATCGAGGCATCACTGCAATAACCGGAAAGCAGCTGGAAGCGAGCAGGATCGCTTCCAGCTGCTTTCCACACCGAGGACGTGCAGGGTACGTTCTCAGGCATTAACTGCCTTTTTTCTGAGGACGTACCCTGCACGTCCTCGGTCGTTAAGGGGTTAACTTAGGGCAATGCTCTACAAAAGTCCCCTTTAAGGACTATTGGTAGTTTATTGTAGGCTAGGGGGTGTTTTTATTTTGGGGGGGGGTTATTTTTATAGGGCTATTAGATTAGGTGTAATTGTTTTTATTTTTGATAATTTAATTTATTATTTTTTGTAAGCTTAGTGTTTTTTATTTTTCATAATTTAGTGCTTATTATTTTTTGTCATTTCAGATTTTTTAATTTTTTTCGTAGTGTTAGGTTTTTTTAAATTTGTAATTTAGATTTTTTAATTGGTAGTATTTTTTTATTTTATTAGAAAAGTTATGTTAGGTTAATTTATAGTTTAATGTTAGGTTTATTTTTATTTCACAGGTAAGTTTTTATTTATTTAAATCTAGTTATATTGTAATTTTAATTTAAAGTTAGGGGGGTGTTAGGCTTAAGGGTTAATAGTTTAATTTACTGTTTTGCGATGTGGGGGGCCGGTGGTTTAGGGGTTAGTAGGTTTATTTAGTGGCAGCGATGTGGGAGGCTGGAGGTTTAGGGGTTAATAACTTTATTATAGTGGTGGCGATGTAGGAGGCCAGAGGTATAGGGGTCAAAAACTTTATTATAGTTGCGGCGGATTAGGGGTTAATATATTTAAATAGTGTTGGCGATGTGGGGGGGGGTGGCAGATTGGGGGTTATTAGGTTTTTCTTTCATGTAATTAGCAAGAGTCCATGAGCTAGTG
Organism: Bombina bombina; assembly: GCF_027579735.1. Classification (NCBI taxonomy): domain Eukaryota; kingdom Metazoa; phylum Chordata; class Amphibia; order Anura; family Bombinatoridae; genus Bombina; species Bombina bombina. The sequence goes on along the minus strand of NC_069502.1, from coordinate 344,226,825 downwards.
ACGTATGGGATATACATTCCTACCAGGAGGGGCAAAGTTTCCCAAACCTCAAAATGCCTACAAATACACCCCTCACCACACCCACAAATCAGCTTTACAAACTTTGCCTCCTATGGAGGTGGTGAAGTAAGTTTGTGCTAGATTCTACGTTGATATGCGCTCCGCAGCAGGTTGGAGCCCGGTTTTCCTCTCAGGGTGCAGTGAATGTCAGAGGGATGTGAGGAGAGTATTGCCTATTTGAATTCAATGATCTCCTTCTACGGGGTCTATTTCATAGGTTCTCTGTTATCGGTCGTAGAGATTCATCTCTTACCTCCCTTTTCAGATCGACGATATACTCTTATATATATACCATTACCTCTGCTGATTTTCGTTTCAGTACTGGTTTGGCTTTCTACAACATGTAGATGAGTGTCCTGGGGTAAGTAAGTCTTATTTTCTGTGACACTCTAAGCTATGGTTGGGCACTTTTTTTATAAAGTTCTAAATATATGTATTCAAACATTTATTTGCCTTGACTCAGGATGTTCAACATTCCTTATTTTCAGACAGTCAGTTTCATATTTGGGATAATGCATTTGAATAAAACAATTTTTTTCTTACCTTAAAATTTGACTTTTCCCTGTGGGCTGTTAGGCTCGCGGGGGCTGAAAATGCTTCATTTTATTGCGTCATTCTTGGCGCAGACTTTTTTGGCGCAAATTTTTTTTCTGTTTCCGGCGTCATACGTGTCGCCGGAAGTTGCGTCATTTTTGACGTTCTTTTGCGCCAAAAATGTCGGCGTTCCAGATGTGGCGTCATTTTTGGCGCCAAAAGCATTTAGGCGCCAAATAATGTGGGCGTCTTATTTGGCGCTAAAAAAATATGGGCGTCACTTTTGTCTCCACATTATTTAAGTCTCATTTTTTATTGCTTCTGGTTGCTAGAAGCTTGTTCACTGGCATTTTTTCCCATTCCTGAAACTGTCATTTAAGGAATTTGATCAATTTTGCTTTATATGCTGTTTTTTCTATTACATATTGCAAGATGTCCCATGTTGAAGCTGAGTCAGAAGATACTTCTGGAAAATCACTGCCTGGTGCTGGAACTACCAAAGCTAAGTGTATCTGCTGTAAACTTTTGGTAGCTGTTCCTCCAGCTGTTGTTTGTATTGAATGTCATGACAAACTTGTTAATGCAGATAATATTTCCTTTAGTAAAGTTACATTACCTGTTGCTGTTCCATCAACATCTAATACTCAGAGTGTTCCTGATAACATAAGAGATTTTGTTTCTAAATCCATTAAGAAGGCTATGTCTGTTATTCCTCCTTCTAGTAAACGTAAAAAGTCTTTTAAAACTTCTCATTTTTCAGATGAATTTTTAAATGAACATCATCATTCTGATTCTGATAATGGTTCTTCTGGTTCAGAGGATTCTGTCTCAGAGGTTGATGCTGATAAATCTTCATATTTATTTAAAATGGAATTTATTCGTTCTTTACTTAAAGAAGTCCTAATTGCATTAGAAATTGAGGATTCTGGTCCTCTTGATACTAAATCTAAACGTTTAGATAAGGTTTTTAAATCTCCTGTAGTTATTCCAGAAGTTTTTCCTGTTCCTGGTGCTATTTCTGAAGTAATTTCCAGGGAATGGAATAATTTGGGTAATTCATTTACTCCTTCTAAACGTTTTAAGCAATTATATCCTGTGCCATCTGACAGATTAGAATTTTGAGACAAAATCCCTAAGGTTGATGGGGCTGTCTCTACTCTTGCTAAGCGTACTACCATTCCTACGGCAGATGGTACTTCCTTTAAGGATCCTTTAGATAGGAAAATTGAATCCTTTCTAAGAAAAGCTTACTTGTGTTCAGGTAATCTTCTTAGACCTGCTATATCTTTGGCGGATGTTGCTGCAGCTTCAACTTTTTGGTTGGAAGCTTTAGCGCAACAAGTAACAGATCATAATTCTCATAGCATTATTATTCTTCTTCAACATGCTAATAATTTTATTTGTGATGCCATCTTTGATATCATGATGTCAGGTATATGTCTCTAGCTATTTTAGCTAGAAGAGCTTTATGGCTTAAAACTTGGAATGCTGATATGTCTTCTAAGTCTACTCTGCTTTCCCTTTCTTTCCAGGGTAATAAATTATTTGGTTCTCAGTTGGATTCTATTATCTCAACTGTTACTGGAGGGAAAGGAACTTTTTTACCACAGGATAAAAAATCTAAAGGTAAATTTAGGTCTAATAATCGTTTTCGTTCCTTTCGTCACAACAAGGAACAAAAGCCTGATCCTTCATCCTCAGGAGCGGTATCAGTTTGGAAACCATCTCCAGTCTGGAATAAATCCAAGCCTTTTAGAAAATCAAAGCCAGCTCCTAAGTCCACATGAAGGTGCGGCCCTCATTCCAGCTCAGCTGGTAGGGGGCAGATTACGTTTTTTCAAAGAAATTTGGATCAATTCCGTTCACAATCTTTGGATTCAGAATATTGTTTCAGAAGGGTACAGAATTGGCTTCAAGATAAGGCCTCCTGCAAAGAGATTTTTTCTTTCCCGTGTCCCAGTAAATCCAGCGAAGGCTCAAGCATTTCTGAAATGTGTTTCAGATCTAGAGTTGGCTGGAGTAATTATGCCAGTTCCAGTTCTGGAACAGGGGCTGGGGTTTTATTCAAATCTCTTCATTGTACCAAAGAAGGAGAATTCCTTCAGACCAGTTCTGGATCTAAAAATATTGAATCGTTATGTAAGGATACCAACATTCAAAATGGTAACTGTAAGGACTATCCTGCCTTTTGTTCAGCAAGGGCATTATATGTCTACAATAGATTTACAGGATGCATATCTGCATATTCCGATTCATCCAGATCATTATCAGTTTCTGAGATTCTCGTTCCTAGACAAGCATTACCAGTTTGTGGCTCTGCCGTTTGGCCTAGCAACAGCTCCAAGAATTTTTACAAAGGTTCTCGATGCCCTTCTGTCTGTAATCAGAGAACAGGGTATTGTGGTATTTCCTTATTTGGACAATATCTTGGTACTTGCTCAGTCTTCACATTTAGCAGAATCTCATACGAATCGACTTGTGTTGTTTCTTCAAGATCCTGGTTGGAGGATCAATTTACTAAAAAGTTCATTGATTCCTCAGACAAGGGTAACCTTTTTGGGTTTCCAGATAGATTCAGTGTCCATGACTCTATCTTTGACAGACAAGAGACGTCTAAAATTGATATCAGCTTGTCGAAACCTTCAGTCACAATCATTCCCTTCGGTAGCCTTATGCATGGAAATTCTAGGTCTTATGACTGCTGCATCGGACGCGATCCCCTTTGCTCGTTTTCACATGCGACCTCTTCAGCTCTGTATGCTGAACCAGTGGTGCAGGGATTACACAAAGATATCTCAATTAATATCTTTAAAACCGATTGTACGACACTCTCTGACGTGGTGGACAGATCACCATCGTTTAGTTCAGGGGGCTTCTTTTGTTCTTCCGACCTGGACTGTAATCTCAACAGATGCAAGTCTTACAGGTTGGGGAGCTGTGTGGGGGTCTCTGACGGCACAAGGGGTTTGGGAATCTCAGGAGGTGAGATTACCGATCAATATTTTGGAACTCCGTGCAATTTTCAGAGCTCTTCAGTCTTGGCCTCTTCTAAAGAGAGAATCGTTCATTTGTTTTCAGACAGACAATGTCACAACTGTGGCATACATCAATCATCAAGGAGGGACTCACAGCCCTCTGGCTATGAAAGAAGTATCTCAAATTCTGGTTTGGGCGGAATCCAGCTCCTGTCTAGTTTCTGCGGTTCATATCCCAGGTATAGACAATTGGGAAGCAGATTATCTCAGTCGCCAAACGTTGCATCCGGGCGAATGGTCTCTTCACCCAGAGGTATTTCTTCAGATTGTCCAAATGTGGGGACTTCCAGAAATAGATCTGATGGCCTCTCATCTAAACAAGAAACTTCCCAGGTATCTGTCCAGATCCAGGGATCCTCAAGCGGAAGCAGTGGATGCATTGTCACTTCCTTGGAAGTATCATCCTGCTTATATCTTTCCGCCTCTAGTTCTTCTTCCAAGAGTGATCTCCAAGATTCTGAAGGAATGCTCGTTTGTTCTGCTGGTAGCTCCAGCATGGCCTCACAGGTTTTGGTATGCGAATCTTGTCCGGATGGCCTCTTGCCAACCGTGGACTCTTCCGTTAAGACCAGACCTTCTGTCGCAAGGTCCTTTTTTCCATCAGGATCTCAAATCCTTAAATTTAAAGGTATGGAGATTGAACGCTTGATTCTTAGTCAAAGAGGTTTCTCTGACTCTGTGATTAATACTATGTTACAGGCTCGTAAATCTGTATCTAGGGAGATATATTATAGAGTTTGGAAGACTTATATTTCTTGGTGTCTTTCTCATCATTTTTCATGGCATTCTTTTAGAATTCTGAGAATTTTACAGTTTCTTCAGGATGGTTTGGAGAAAGGTTTGTCTGCAAGTTCTTTGAAAGGACAAATCTCTGCTCTTTCTGTTCTTTTTCACAGAAAAATTGTTAATCTTCCTGATATTCATTGTTTTGTACAAGCTTTGGTTTGTATAAAACCTGTCATTAAGTCAATTTCTCCTCCTTGGAGTTTGAATTTGGTTCTGGGGGCTCTTCAAGCTCCTCCGTTTGAACCTATGCATTCGTTGGACATTAAATTACTTTCTTGGAAAGTTTTGTTCCTTTTGGCCATCTCTTCTGCCAGAAGAGTTTCTGAATTATCTGCTCTTTCTTGTGAGTCTCCTTTTCTGATTTTTCATCAGGATAAGGCGGTGTTGCGAACTTCTTTTGAATTTTTACCTAAGGTTGTGAATTCCAACAACATTAGTAGAGAAATTGTGGTTCCTTCATTATGTCCTAATCCTAAGAATTCTAAGGAGAAATCATTGCATTCTTTGGATGTAGTTAGAGCTTTGAAATATTATGTTGAAGCTACTAAGAATTTCCGAAAGACTTCTAGTCTATTTGTTATCTTTTCCGGTTCTAGGAAAGGTCAGAAGGCCTCTGCCATTTCTCTGGCATCTTGGTTGAAATCTTTAATTCATCATGCTTATGTCGAGTCGGGTAAAACTCTGCCTCAAAGGATTACAGCTCATTCTACTAGGTCAGTTTCTACTTCCTGGGCGTTTAGGAATGAAGCTTCGGTTGATCAGATTTGCAAAGCAGCAACTTGGTCTTCTTTGCATACTTTTACTAAATTCTACCATTTTGATGTGTTTTCTTCTTCTGAAGCTGTTTTTGGTAGAAAAGTACTTCAGGCAGCTGTTTCAGTTTGAATCTTCTGCTTATATTTTCAGTTTTTTTTCATTATAAAATTTAAACTTTATTTTGGGTGTGGATTATTTTCAGCGGAATTGGCTGTCTTTATTTTATCCCTCCCTCTCTAGTGACTCTTGCGTGGAAAGATCCACATCTTGGGTAGTCATTATCCCATACGTCACTAGCTCATGGACTCTTGCTAATTAAATGAAAGAAAACATAATTTATGTAAGAACTTACCTGATAAATTCATTTCTTTCATATTAGCAAGAGTCCATGAGGCCCACCCTTTTGTGGTGGTTACGATTTTTTTGTATAAAGCACAATTATTCCAATTCCTTATTTTTTATGCTTTCGCACTTTTTTTCTTATCACCCCACTTCTTGGCTATTCGTTAAACTGATTTGTGGGTGTGGTGAGGGGTGTATTTGTAGGCATTTTGAGGTTTGGGAAACTTTGCCCCTCCTGGTAGGAATGTATATACCATACGTCACTAGCTCATGGACTCTTGCTAATATGAAAGAAATGAATTTATCAGGTAAGTTCTTACATAAATGATGTTATTTATTAGTTGCGATGTGGGTGGGTGGCATATTAGTTGCGATGCAGGAGGGCGGCGGTTTAGGGGTTAATAGGTAGTTTATGGGTGTTAATAATACTTTGTAACAGTTTAGTTATGAGTTTTTTTTAAACATTTTTGTTTTGCAAAATCCATAACTACTGCTTGAAGATTTTAATCATTTTAATGGGTACTTTTCCCTGCAAGCAAGGATTTGAGGCTATGCTGTGTCCATATCAATCTCTTTAGTAAGAGTAATGGTGGCTATTAGCAGTTAGAAGACAGCAAAGTGGTCTTTGCTTACATTTCTAATATTATTGCTACCCCTATTATAGAAAGCCAGAGTTTGTTACTCTGTTTTTTCTTTTCTATAGGTCCCTGGTAGATATGGTGAAGCTGCCACACCTCAGAAAACAGCTCCTGCCTGACAGAGCAGGATCCACAGGTAAGTGTTTTCCCTTCTAGGTTTGAAGGTACCGGCACTATAGGGGTTCAATCCTCGTGGAAAGTATTTGAATCTGTTTTAGGGGCACTGCTTTTATGTGAAAAGGCATCATTTTTTATTGGGGGCTCAGAGATGGGAAAGTGTTCGACTAGTGTTTGTTTTACTTCTTACTTGTTGCAATCACTTTTCAGCTCAGCTTATTGGACCAATCACTTTTGCTGTGCTGCTGTTGGTTTTCGCACCATTTTTGATTGGCACAATTAAAAAAAAATCAAAACATTTTAGTGCGGTCATGTGACCGCTCCTCGGCACTTCCGGTTTTCGGCTTCTCTGTTCAGATTGGAGTTTGCCGCGGTGAGTGTGAAGGCTGCATTTTCTTCTATCTAGAATGGCAAGTGGATTTGGGTTGTTCTGGTAACAAGGAGGTGTTTTTTGCTACCGGGTGTGTCCGGTTTTCGGTGCTAGTGGGATAGCAACTTCTGGAGGGGTAAGAGCTCAGCAGAGCTGAGGGTTTTAAGTGCCTATTTGTTTTATTGCTTCATTATGGTCCACTTTTACAAATGTGGATATAAAAGAAGTTAAAAACACCATACAAAGGTTGCACCCTACTACGTGTGACTTAGACCCTGCTCCAACTCAGCTCATATCTGGATGCATTGAAACACTCGCCCCAGTCCTCACAAAAATAGTGCAGTGTTCACTAAAAACAGGAGACTTCCCAGATCCTCTAAAAGAAGCTGTGGTAAAACCACTCCTAAAGAAACATTTATTAGACCCAGACTGCATGACTAATTACAGACCAGTATCCAACCTCCCATTTCTGGGGAAAATAATTTAAAAAGTAGTGGCAACTCAACTGGAAGCCCATCTATCACGCCTAAACATATTCGATCCTTTCCAGTCAGGCTTCAGATGCCGCCACAGCACTGAAACAGCGCTAGTCCGAGTGCTAAATGATCTCCTCATGGCAAGAGACAAAGGTGATTACTCCATTCTAATCCTCCTGGATCTCTGAGCTGCATTTGACACCATTGACCATAGGATTCTAATAGAGCGCTTGCAGTACATCTGTGGTCTAGGAGGCACAGTCCTTAACTGGTTAGATCTTTCCTCGCTGGTAGATCACAGAGAGTAATATCAGGATCAAGCTCATCAGCACCAACAGAACTGGCCTGCGGAGTTCCACAAGGATCTATCCTGTCTCCCATGCTATTCGCAATTTACTTACTACCACTGAGGGACATCATTAACCGACATGGCCTAAGGTATCATTGTTACGCTGATGACACACAACTCTACTTCTCCTTTGCTCCAGATACTACAGACCCAGCATGCCGCATAAATAGTTGCTTAACAGACCTTATCGAATGGATGAATGCTAGCTGTCACAAAGCGAACCCGGACAAAACAGAGTTACTCTTGGTGAGGGGACCCCGAGCATCAAAAATATCCCACGATCACCCAACTGGTCTGGAGCTTGGAGGCTCTGAACTCGTTAGTTCAGCAAAGGTACGAAACCTCGGAGTGCTGATTGACGCTGGACTATCTTTTAAACAGCAGATTTCCTCCGTAATAAAATCTGCCTACTTTCATCTTAAAAACATAGCCAGGATACAACACTTAATTCCCCCAGATGATATGCCAACATTAATCCATGCATTTGTATCCTCTAGGCTAGATTACTGCAATGCACTTTACTTGGGCCTCCCAAAAAAAGAACTCCATCGCCTTCAGACAGTACAAAACGCAGCAGCCAGACTATTGACCAATCAAACTCGCTCCTGCCACATAACACCTGTTCTCCACTCCCTGCATTGGCTTCCAATTAAATGGCGAACATATTTTAAAATTGGCCTGCTGACTTTCAAAGCCTTAAACAACCAAGGCCCACAGTACCTGAAAGAGCTCCTGACACCCTACATCCCATCTCGTTCACTTAGGTCAGCCAACACATCCCTCCTCTCAGTGCCAAGAATAAGGACAAACTCAGGCTCCAGAGCATTCTGCCACGCTGCCCCTACTTTCTGGAACTCTTTACTGTGCGCAATCAGAGAGGCACCGTCCTTACAGACTTTTGAAAAAAAGCTAAAGACCCACCTCTTCCATCAGGCATTCAGTCCGATTATCTGACCTTCAGAAACTCCTAACTTTTATGTCTTATGTTGGTATATTTGTAAAGTGCTTTGAGTTTCACAGGGAGAAAAGCTCTATATAAATCGCAAATTATTATTATTATATAAATAAACTTAATTTGGCATTTTTTTTTTTATTATTTAAATGAATTTGATTCATTTGAAAAATGCTTATTGTGTTTGGAGGCTAAGATAATTCTTCCTGTACAGTTTAAATAAGACTTTAAAGTTTAAAGATAAGATGTCTCTCCCTGGGCCTCCTGTCAATCAGAATAGTGTTAGCCTACCTATGCCTCAGCTTTCCCCGCAAGCTTCCCAAGCTTCACGTGCAATGCCCTGCGGTTCCTCTCAACCTCCTGGGGATGTTTCTTTTTTAACATGGGGATTTCACTGCACAGAAACTGCACAGAAACAGCTGCTATTTCTGCAGCTTTATCAGCTTTTCCGAAGGTTTCTGGAGGAAATCTAAAAATATTGATGTTAGTAAGGCTGACTCCGCTAAAGTTGCATTAATCAGTTTGTCTCAATCATCTGATGAGGATTATTCTTCAGCGGCTTCTGAGGGGGAATTGTCAGATTCTGATACTGTAGTGACAAATTCTGCAGATTCAGAGGAGATAATTTTAAGATTTAAGTTAGAACACTGAGTTCTTTTGAAGGAGGTTCTTGCTACTTTGGAAGAATCCAAATCTGTTGCGGAGAATCCAAAGAGGTCTAGTAAGCTTAATAGGGTATATGATGTACCCTCATCTGTGGAAGTATTTCCAGTTCCAGACCGCATGGCAGATATTATAACTCAGGAATGGGATAAACCAGGGATTCCTTTTTCCCTGTCCCCTGTTTTTAAAAAGATGTTTTCTGTTGCTGACTCTATTTGTGACTCGTGGTGCACGTTGCCCAAGGCAGAGGGAGCTATCTCTACTCTGGCTAAGAGAACTACTAATCCTATTGAAGATAGTTGTTCTTTTAAGGATCACATGGATAAGAAGCTTGAGACATTTTGGAAGAAGATGTACATTCATCAGGGATTACAGTGGCAACCTGTTGCTTGTATTGCTACAGTTGCAGGGGCAGCATCGTATTGGTGCAATGATTTATCTAATCTTGTCCTAGAAGAGAATACTATAGAAGAGATCCAAGACAGGATCAAGGCTCTCAAGCTAGCCAATACCTTTATTTGTGATGCTAAGATTTCAGTTTTTACTGTTTTAGCTCGCAGAGCTCTCTGGTTAAAATCTTGGTCTGCAGATGTTAAGTCCTTGTTTGGACCAGGTCTGGCAGAAATTATTTTTGACATTACAGGTGGAAAGGGTAACTTTAAGAGACAGAAGTCTTTCTCTTCCTCCTCCAAGTCGGATCAATCCAAGTCTTCTTGGAGGTCCAGTCAGCCTTGTAATAGGGGGAAGCAAGCTAAGAAGCCTTCCGTTGATTCTAAATCAACATGGAGGGGCTGCCCCCAATCCTGTAGTGGATCAATTGGGGTGCAGGCTTGGATATGTGATGTTTTTAGATCCTTGGGCCATAGATATAGTATCCCACGGTTACAGAATAGGATTCAAATCCTGTCCTCCCAGGGGCTGGTTCAACCTGTCAAGGTTATCTGTGAATCAGATAAAGAGAAAGGCCTTCTTAAACTGCGTAAAGGACCTATAAACCCTGGGAGTGATTGCTCCAGTTCCTCTAGAGGAACAGGGTCTAGGATTCTATTCAAATCTATGTGTAGTTCCCAAGAAGGAGGGCACTTTTCGTCCCATTCTGGACTTAAAGTGTCTCAATCAATTCCTCAGGGTTCCATCCTTCAAGATGGAGACCATCCATTCTATTCTTCCTTTGGTCCAAAAGGGTCAGTTCATGACGACCATAGATATGAAGGATTCATATTTTCATGTTCCATGTGCCTTGCTACAGCTCCCAGAATTTTTACAAAGGTTCTGGAGGCTCTTCTGGCAGTGGTGAGGTCCCAGGGTATTGCTGTGGTGCCTTATCTAGACAACATTCTAGTTCAAGCACCATCTTTTCATCTAGCAAGATCTCATACCGAGATGTTGTTGTCTATTCTACGTTCCCATGGGTGGAAAGTGAGTCTAGGAAAGAGTTCCCTTGTTCCAGATACAAGGGTTTGTTACTTGGGAACAATCATAGATTCTCTGTCCATGAAGATCTTTCTGACAGACGTCAGAAAATCCAAGCTTCATGTTTCTTGCCTGTCTATCCAGTCTGCTATTCGTCCATCTGTGGCTCAATGCATGGATGTGATTGGACTGAGGGTTACCTCCATGGACATCATTCCTTTTGCTCGGTTCCATCTGAGACCTCTACAGCTATGAATGCTTAGTCAATGGAACGGGGACCACTCAGATCTCTCGCAGAAGATTAATTTGGATTCCCTAACAAGAGTCTCACTCTCATGGTGGGTTTCACAGGACCATCTGTCTTGGGCACATGCTTCCTGAGGCCTTTCTATGCTTTAATAGCTTGGCCTAAACTAGCTTTGGTCCAATTTATCAGATTTTAGTTGGACAACATCACCTCAGTGGCCTACTTCAATCACCAGTGAGGAACTCGGAGTTCCTTGGCAATGAAGGAGGTGTCTCGCATTCTCCAGTGGGCGGAGTCTCATGATTGCAATCTCTCTGCCATTCACATACCAGGGGTGGACAACTGGGAGGCGGATTTTCTAAGCAGGCAGACTTTTTATCCCGGAGAGTGAGCTCTCCACCCAGAGGTTTTCACAATGATAACTTTCTGGTGGGGGGTTCTGGAGTTGGATCTGATGGCGTCTTGTCAAAACGCCAAGCTTCCAAAGTACGGTTCAAGGTCAAGAGATCCTCAAGCCGTTCTGGTAGATGAACTAGTGGTTCCTTGGAGCTTCAATCTAGCATACCGGTTTCCTCCGTTTGCGTTGCTTCCACGAGTAATTGCTCTGTGATTCTAATAGCTCCTGCATGGCCTCGCAGGATCTGGTTTGCAGATATGGTGATGATGCCATCTATTCCACCCTGGAGGTTACCTTACAGGAAGGACCTTCTACTTCAGGGTCCCTTTCTTCATCCAAATTTGGTTTCTCTGAAATCTGACTGCTTGGAGATTGAACGTCTAAGTTTGGCTAGATGTGGCTTCTCTGAGAAAGTCATAGATACTATGCTTCAGGCTCGTAAACCGGTTACTCACAGGATTTACCATAGGGTATGGTGTAAATACCTTCATTGGTGTGATTCAAAAGGTTGGAACAAAGTAAGGGTTCCTCAAATTTTGGCTTTTCTTCAGGAGGGCCTGGAGATGGGTTTGTCAGTCAGTACTTTGAAGGGTCAGATTTCTGTTCTGTCTATTCTTCTGCACAAATGTCTGGCAGTTCTGCCAGATGTTCAGTCTTTTGTTCAGGCCTTGGTCAGAATAAGGCCTGTGTTTAAATCTGTTGCTCATCCTTGGAGTCTTAACCTTGTTCTTAGAGTTTTGCAGCAGGCTCTGTTTGAGCCAATGCATTCTGTTAGTATTAAATTACTATCTTGGAAGGTTTTGTTTCTTCTTGCTATTTCTTCTGCTTGCAGAGTTTCCGAACTTTCGGCTCTGCAGTGTGATTCCCCTTACCTTATTTTTCATGCTGATAAGGCGGTCCTTCGTACTAAGCTGGGGTTTCTTCCTAAGGTAGTGTCAGATCGCAATTATTAATCAGGAAATTGTTGTTCCTTCTTTTTGTTCTAACTCTTCTACCCAGAAGGAACGTCTTTTGCATAACTTGGATGTTGTGCATGCTCTTATATTTTACCTTCAAGCAACTTAAGATATTCGGCAGACTTCTGTCCTGTTTATTGTGTTCTCTGGTAAGCATAGGGGTCAGAAGGCCACTTCTGCTATGCTTTCTCTCTGGTTGAGAAGTGTTATCCGTTTAGCTTATGAGACAGCTGGACAGTAGCCTCCTGAGTGAATTACGGCTCATTCCACAAGAGCTGTTTCATCTTTATGGGCTTTCAAAATGAAGCTTCTGTGGAGCAAATCTGTAAGGCAGGCCACTTGGTCCTCTATTCATACTTTTTCAAAATGCTACAAATTTGGTACTTCTGCCTCAGCTGACACTTCTTTTGGGAGAAAGGTTCTTCAAGCGGTGGTGCCTTCAGTTTAGGTCCGTCTGCCTTGTTCTCCTTCCCTATTCATTCTGTGTCCTCTAGCTTGGGTATTGGTTCCCACTGTTAATTAGAATGTTTTGTGGACTCTCCATGCCATAGGAAAGAAAACAAAATGTATGCTTACCTGATATATTTGATTAATTTCCGTGCATGGAGAGTACACGACCCACCCTTATTCAAATTAAGATGGCACTTTTTTTGTCTAGTCCTCGGGCACCTTTATACCCTTGTGTTATCTTCTTTTTCCATTTCCCTTCGGCCGAATGACTGGGAGTTATGGGTAAGGGAAGTGATACTTAACAGTTCTGCTTGGGTGCTCTTTGCCTCCTCCTGCTGGCCAGGAGTGAATATCCCACTAGTAATTAGAATTTTTTTTGACTCTCCATGCCCAGAAATAAATACATTTATCAGGTAAACATACATTTTGTTTTTTGCTTCATTAGTTAGGTGACCAACCTCCTATGCCTAATTTCCTTCTGGATAGCCACGTCATCTTCAGCTCAATACAAAACAAAGTTAAAGTCAGTTCCTGGACAAATAGACTAGTAGATGAAAATGTTCATGCCATTTGACATGGTTAATACCTGTAAAAACAAACTTTTATTGGGATAAATTGAGTCCAAAATTGTGTCATGCCCCACACTCCCTAGAGAGGCCAAACAAAAGCAAAATCTGTAAATTAGGTTTTCAAAATGCTGTGAATTACCAAAACAAATTATTTGCTTTATGGCCTCGCTAAGAAGTGTGGGACAAGTACATTTTTTAATTGTTTAATGCCCTTTTAAGAAAATGTGCATGTTTTTCATCTGTGCAAGGGATAGAAAGGTTAAAATTGAAATGTGCATGGGTGCATTTCAATTTTAAATGAAGCAAAATTCTTCTAGTAAAGGTTATTACTGTTTCAGAAGCCTATGCACCTATGCTACATGTGACGAGAACATCAGGGTTTAAACACCATGCCTGCTCAGAGACCTGGCAGTGGGGTTTATTTGGCCAAAGAAGAGTTAATTTGTGTCATATATCTCTGAGAAGATGTGGTGTTTAAAGGGACAGTCAACACCAGAATTTTTTTTGTTTTAAAAGATAGATCATCCTTTTATTACCCATTCCCCAGTTTTGCACAGTCACCATGGTTATATTAATATACTTTTTTACCTCTGTGATTACCTTGTATCTAAGCATCTTCTGACAGCCCCCTGATCACATGACATTTTATTTATTATCTATTGACTTTCATTTTAGCCAATTAGTGCAGTGTCTGCCACAATTCACAGGCATGCTCACAATGTTATCTATATGGCTTACAGGAACTAGCTCTCCCCTGCTGTGAAAAGCAAATACAAAAGCACGTGATTAGAGGCGGCCTTCAAGGGCTTAGAAATTATCATATGAGCCTTCCTAGGTTTAGCTTTCAACTAAGAATACCAAGAGAACAAAGCAAAATTGGTGATAAAAGTAAATTGGAAAGTTGTTTAAAATTACATGCCTTATTTGAAACATGAAAGTTTTTTTTGGACTTGACTGTCCCTTTAAATGCTGGATCAGGGGACACTCAAAGCATATGTGTGTATGCCACTGAAAAACAGTAATAACTTTCAGTAGAAGCTATTTTTCTAATGGAAGTACTTTTCAAAAATGTTTCTATTAAAAATTGAAATACACCCATGCACATTTAAAATCTCTTTAAATAGGGGCGGAGCCAACAGCCGAAGCAGCAAGACGTGCCATCTCAGAGCTCCTGGCGTTTGATCACAAAAATTCCTATTTAGGGCACGTTAAGAATTCTTATATTCCTAAATATGGCTCTCAACATGTACCAGAACACATGTTACATGACCTGGGACAATGATAACAAACAATTGATACCGTAATTGTACAAAGGCCTTCTAGCTTGCTGAGACTACGGCATGGAGTAAACCGCCATACTTAGGGACATCTACGCATCATCTCTGTTACCAGAGACACAACTTCTACACTATTACTACCCTTTAAGCTTTCTAATGGAGAAGCAAATCGTTTCTGCACTGCACAAATTAATGCTTTCTCTGGATTCCCATCAGCAAGCTCTTATTGCAGAACTGAGAGCTGCTGTGGACCCACTAAAGACTACAACGCTGACAGGGGAAGTTGTGGAGGTAGCCGGTCGGTGTGAACCTGACCCGCCGCACTGGAATGAAGATCCGTCTCAAGATACAGAGGAGGTGTGCAATATAGAAATAGGGGGTCCCAGTCTCGAGATAGTGGAACAGACAGACATAGGTGATCGGAACAGTGCCTTACAGTCCTTCTCCATTTACACAGGCTCGGTACAGCATAACGCAGTTCAACTAGAACTGCCACAGATACAGCTGAACAGATGGAGTCGGATGCGCAGCCTAAGAGTAACAGCCCATACTCCCTTCAATACTACGAAGACTGACTTTCCTGGAAGCCCTCCTGCAGCTGCTGAGGCTCTGCCAAGTGTGATGTTAGAGTCAGTGGATGAGCGGAGTGCAAAATGCCCAGGAAATACCACACTACAGCCAGCAGCGAAAAGCAAGTTTACCAAAGAAGGAGCTGCAGCGCGAACAGCTATTTACTATTTCAAGAGTTGGCACGACACACACCACAAGCTCACCAAAGCTACCACTCAGTGTATGGGGCTCCATCAGGTACACAGTGAGCGATCCCACATCATGCTTGCAAACATTTCCACAAAGATAGCTAAGTGGACTTATTCTTACCTGCATGTACCGTGGAGGTCAACATGGGATCCAGGGAGGTTTCCCTACTACTGCTTGATCCACAGGCTACCCTGAGCTAATGAAACAAGAGGCTCACTACGGACCGGATCCTGCAAGTCACTAATAAACACCTAGTGTAACTCATATACTGACTGTTTATAGTTTGAACTTTTTTTTTTATTTATTATATATATATATACTCTCAATCTGAGGCTAGTATTTCATATTTTCATGCTATTGATCATTGGGCATGTATTCCAATTATAATATTAGGTTGAGGTCACTATTGTGTTACTACTACTATCTATAAGTCCTATGTACCTCTTTATCACTGCTGGGGGGTATAGGGGTTATATAATAATTGTAAAATGTTCATTTACATATATTTGATCCCAAATGCCCAGGTGCCCACTAGTCTGTTGCATGGGTATAGGGCTTATGCTAAATTTAAGTCTTCCTTGTGCCTCCCCCCTGAGCTTACATATTACCTCAGACATTTTGCCCCTTTATGTGCCAATGGAATTGATCATAGTGAGGTTATATACAGTAACTCAGTGTAGTAGCCCACAGGCCTCATATCATGTCATATTGTACCCGCTCTTATCACACTGGTAGAGATTCTCTAGATATGTTTTGAAGTATACTCTACCTTAGGTCTATATACCTTCACATACTCAGCTCTGTCTAAATTTGCTTCTAAATTACTAGAGATATGTAAGCAATTAACCTCCTAGTCCTAATTAATCCATACCTGAGGATTGCATGACAATGCCTTCCAGATTTAGTACCTTTATAGGCTTGCATATCTTGAACACTTATTCTAAACACAGAACATAAACACGCCGCCATTACTAATATGATCTTAACCTGCTCAAAAATATATTACCACATTCTTGGAAGAGTAATTTGGTCTAACTCTAGGGTTAAATATGTACCATCACATGTGTTAAGCAGGGCATATGATAATATTATATACAACTTAAAACCCCTATAGGCCCACACATAAGAATATCCCCCTCAAGAAACAAAGACCAACACTGATCCTAAGAATCCATCGAGCAGGGATGGGATAGTAGCCTGCTCCTTTTAACCCAAATACATAACTGTAGCTAGTCTGTAGGTGTGTTATACTAAGTCACCATAATAGTTTCACAAGCACTACTGTTATACGTTTCGAGGTCTGTGATGGCTATGAACGTTAACTAGCTTTATGGTTAGAATATATTTATATGTTCACTTTTTATGTTGTCTTGAGAATGTTCAGCATTTTTCTCTGTTTTGTTACCTCATATGTTTTCTTCTACAATTTTAAGAATATTGCAATGAATACTAATGTTATTTAAAATACACAGGTATATAGCACCTCATATCGGTTTATGTGTGGGGGCTACTAATAGGTAAGAATTGTACGAGTGTATAAGTCTCCAGCGCCATTGAGTAATACTACTTTTGCTCCTATATGCAAGATCTCTTGACCAGATCTTATAAATTGACAAACGATAAAGGCTAGAAGGAGCGCTGAGAAAACCTCAAAAAGGAGTCTCTGCTAAGTAGAGTCAAAGAGGATTCCAAGAAATTATACTTTAAAAATGTACATATTTATTATAACAAAAATTTAAAACAATGATATTGAGCAGTAATCAATTTTAAACCTCTAAATTACATCTGTATACATGGTTTATATCTGGTTACAAAAGTTAATCACAAGAGTGTGCTCGTGATAAAATGAAA
The DNA here is from genome assembly GCF_027579735.1 of Bombina bombina. Lineage (NCBI taxonomy): Eukaryota > Metazoa > Chordata > Amphibia > Anura > Bombinatoridae > Bombina > Bombina bombina. The sequence goes on along the minus strand of NC_069502.1, from coordinate 344,209,828 downwards.
AATATATAATCAAATTGTGAAAATATAAATGAAAAAATTGAGTGCAATTGCTCCAAAAAAGTGTCTATTATTTAAAAAAGAGTGAGAAAAATCAAAAATGTCAAAAAATATATATCAAAAAATAGGTGTACACCTTCGAAATCTTAATGTCCAATTCCTTGTGGGTGGTATTTGTGAAAAAATATGAAAATTCCAAAAATTATATATACGTAGAGATTAAGAATAGTTCCTGTATTGAAATCCAAAAAACTTCTAAATGGTGGTGTATGTCCAAATATATCCTATATTGGGATGTGTTGATAGTGATTGGCTCCCAGTGTTCCTAATGTTCCATTATTCGAAAAATATCTTCATTAACCTAAATAAAATAAAAATATATAGTGCAATAATGCTATAACAAGTGGCTAAAAATGGTAATAAACTCACCAGATAGGGACCTGGGGCTACTGATAGGTTCATGTTGTTCATCCCTTTATATGTTTATGCTACTTTTGGAAAGGTCATGCATGTATGCTTCCCCATACTATAGTGCCTAAACATTATTACTCCTGAGAGTGAATATTCCCAGATAGGGTTATTTTGCAGATTTACATACATATATTAGGTACAAAATGTACTTATTCCTTTTGAGTAATGGGCTTGTTATACTTTAAAGAAAACCTCTTCCTTAGACGCCCTACGTGTTGAGCTTTATTGTCAGTCAACCATTATCATAAGCCATACTCCATTTTGAGTCTCAATTTTGCCACAGGTCTATACCTGGGAGCATTCCTTTATGCTACTTCCCAGTTTGAGAAGTATAACCCGCCGCTATATTAGTCTACACTCTCAATTACTCACGCTACTAACCAGTAAGGACCGTTTGATATGTATATATTTATGTTCAGGATATTTTTCACCGTGGTAGCTAATTAACTGATGTGAGATAGTATACTTGGTCTCAGTTTATACAACCCTAACTAGCGTTTTTCTGATAGAGAGGTTCCAACTCATAACAACGAGTTGGCACAAGATCCGCTCAAGATGTAACAGGCTGATTATATACAACTAGTGTTTTTCTCTTTTTCCATAGACTTACAAAACCATTTCATAAGGGTTACAACAATATACTACCATTTCTATACTCAAAAGTTCAGAGGCCCAAAAGTAATTACCAGTCTGACATCCTAACTGGTTCCGCCCTCCCCCCCCCTTTACCTCATTTAGAGCGGCTCTCGCCCGCTGAATTTTCCTTCCTCAAAAACCATAAAACCAACCCCCCCTTGCTCCAAACTTTTTTGAATAGTTATTCTAATGTATGCTTTCCCACTGCAATGCGGGGACCATATGTATTCTTCATATAATACAAAATTAGGTTCCATTATTACCTATACAAAATTTCCAGGGACTTACTAGTCCAATTTATTCTAGACTGTTACTCTTACTTACTAGTTCCATGTTGTAGATTGCTACATCCTCTTACAGTGGTGGAATAATAGACTAAGCTATATACTATATAGGCGCAGTTTTCCCCTGTTTCAAAGATTTCCAGAATATATGCCTAGAGTTATTATCGCTCTGCTTTTGCACTATGTCTATACGTTAAGAATGTATGTCTTATCACAATGTTATTAGTGTATATTGGTGATTCTTTATGTAACATTTTACACAACCTCAATAAAAAATTTATTTAAAAAAAAATTCTCTTTAAATACAGAAGAATTGCATTATCAACAAATGCATAATAAAAAAAGACAATGAAAAAGCACTTAATTTGAATTTCAAATGAGTCATAGATTTTGTTTTCTACTTCCTCTACATTATGTGACAGTCATCAACCAATCACAAAATGCATATACGTATATATACTGTGAATTCTTGCACCTGCTCAGTAGGAGCTGTTGCCTCAGAAAGTGTGCATATAAACAGATTGTACACATTTTGATAATAGAAATGAGTTGAAAAGTTGTTTAAATTTGCATGCTCTATCTGAATCATAAAAGTTTCATTTTGACTTTAGTCTTCCTTTAAATGTTGAGACCTTTCTGTCCCTTTAATAGATGTGGTTACATTCCTATTTACCATTCATTTTTCACTCTACTTTCTATTAATCCTTCAACAATAGGTAAAAAAAATCAACAGAGAAAATCTGTAGTAAAAAAATGAAGTATAATTATTTAAAGATCCTATTCCTGGACAGATATTTTGGAAAGTGAAGACCTTTTATGAAATTTTATTTTGCTTCAGGTGTGTACAAAAGAAGTAAAGAAAATCCTTATGTGTTCTTAGTGATCTTATTTTAGTATTAGTTTTCAAATTCTGAATACCTATGTATAACTGACATATCTCTGTTATCTTCAGTTTGGGTTTGTATAACAGAAGAGAGTTATTTAAACCTCTAAGTAGCAAAAATATTAATGCCCAAATATAAAATCAGAGTAAGATTCTATTATTATTAAAACTAAATGAAAAAACTATTCTATAATGTTTACAACTAAAATAATATGCAAATTAAACTGGAGTTTAAAATACAGAGCCAGCTCACTTTTTATTGCTTTGTTAAAGGGATATGAAACCTAATTTTCTTTTACAAGATATGACGAGTCCACAGATTTCATCCTTACTTGTGGGATATTGCTTCCTGGTCAACAGGAAGTGGCAAAGAGCTCCACAGCAGAGCTGTATATATAGTCCCTCCCCCCAGTCATTCTCTTTGCCTGTGTTTGTAGTAGGAAGAGGTAAAGTGAGGTGTTTAGTTTAGATTCTTCAATCAAGAATTTTTTTGTTTTTAAATGGTGCCTAAGTGTACTATTTTTTACAGAGCAGCTTTAGGAAGTCTTTTTAGGCTGTGGGAACTGGTGGATTTTTGACTCCACTGTGTCTGCTGCGTTGATGTACAGAGTCTTAGACAAAATTAACTAAGACATTTCTGTTTCACAGGACCTCAGGAGGATATTTAAGGGCTTCTCTTGACACTGTGAAGGCTCAGCAGTAAGGTAAGTGCAGTTCTTATTTTTCTGGGGAACAAAAGACTCAGATGGACTGTATTTTATTTATGCTGGGGATTGACATGTAAGTACTTCTGTGACAGAGCCAGACATTCTAGTGTTGATATCCTAGAAGCGCTGGTATATATATATATATATATATATATATATATAAAACATCTTACAGTACCAAGTTCTCTATATTATTTAGATGGAGATATTGGGTGTATTCACTTGCTAGACACTCAGGCGTGTGAGCCTTGAAGCGCTAGGTCGTTTTGTGTAGGGGTTTATGTTTTGAGACACCACAAGGGTTAACAGTTTGTTGTATGTTCATTCCGGTGTACATTCCGGTTAATGGTGGATGTTGTCTAAATTTTCATTGTGCATCACATTATGCTCATGATGGGCGGAGCTTGACTTTGCGTGTTTTTCATAGCGCAGTCAGTTAGTGATAGTGTGATTGTCAACGGTTTGTTCTTGCCTGTTCCGGATGCGTGTGTGGAATAGCTTGTTCCGGTCACAGGTTGAGGTAGGAGCCGCAGCAGAGCTGCGGCAAGGGTGATGAAGACTTTATTTTTTTAAGTTTATGCCTTTATTTTGGGGATTTGTACCAAGTTGTTATACATGGTGTTAGAGGGAAGGTGTTTTATAGAGCTTCTCCTTTGCAATCTATGAAAATGGATCATTTGTCATTTAAAGATAAATAAAAAGAGGGGTTTTTCAGTACTTTGAAATTTAAAGATACAGTACTAAAATTTTTAGTTTCACAATAGAATTTTGTGTGTGTAATTTTTCACTTTTTTATGATGGATGAGCCTAGTTCATGCCTCATGTGTTTACATGCCATGGTGGAACCCCCACTTTGTCCCTCTTGTATAACTAGGGTATTACAGTGTAAGGAGCAATTTTTTTATCTGATGATAATAATGATGATAATAATGATTGTACTCAGGATGGTTTGGTTCAAGATAGAACTCAATCCCAAGCGTCTCAACCCATAACGCCCACACAAGTGACGCCATATTCTTCATCAGTGTCTGCATCATTCACTCTGCAAGATATGGCTATAGTTATGTCCTCAACCCTTACAGAGGTGTTATTTAAGTTGCCAGTACTACAGGGTAAACGTAGTAGAGTAGATACTCAGGTAGTCCAGGTGGCCTCTGATTCTTTGACGGCGATTCCTGACATTCCCTCCCAGGACTTTGAAGGAGGGGGTAGGGAAGTTTTATCAGAAGGAGAACTGTCTGATTCAGGTAGTGCATTACCCAAGACAGATTCAGACGTGATGTCTTTCAGATTTAAGCTTGAACACCTTTGTCTGTTATTACGGGAGGTTTTGTTAACTCTGGACGACTGGGACTCTATTATGGTTCCTCCAGAGAAATTGTGTAAGATGGACAGATATTTGGAGGTTCCTACTTACGCTGATGTTTTCCCGATTCCTAAAAGAATTTTGGAAATTATTAACAAGGAATGGGAGAGACCAGGTATACTTTTTCTCCTTCCCCTATATTTAAGAAGATGTACCCTTTATCTGACACCATTAGGGATGTCTGGCAAATAATTTCTAAAGTGGAGGGAGCTATTTCTACTCTAGCTAAACGTACGACTATTCCTATTGAGGACAGTTGTGCCTTCAAGGACCCTATGGATAAAAAATTGGAGGGTCTTTTAAAGAAACTTTTTGTTCATCAAGGATTCCTATTGCAACCAACGGCCTGCATTGTACCAGTCACAGCTGCGGCTGCCTTTTGGTTTGATGCCCAAGAAGAGTCTCTCAAAACTGAGACTCTTTTGGAAGAAATATTGGATAGAATTAAAGCCGCCTTTCAGATTACCAAGTTAGTGGCTAAGAATACAGGTTTCGCCATTGTAGCACGCAGAGCCTTGTGGTTGAAATCCTGGTCTGCGGATGTGTCTTCTAAATCTAAGCTGTTAGCAATCCCTTTCAAAGGTATGACTCTATTTGGGCCTGAATTGGAAGAGATTATTTCTGACATTATGGGAGGTAAGGGTCATCTCCTCCCTCAGGACAAGACGTCCAAACAAAGGAAACAGAGTAATTTCCGTTCCTTTCGAAATTTCAAGGGTGTCCCTTCTTCCTCTTCCACTAAGCAGGAAAGGAATTTTACACAGTCCAAGTCCATCTGGAGACCCAATAAGGCTTGGAACAAGAATAAACTATCCAAGAATCCTGCTGCTGCTCCCAAGACAGCATGAAGGGGCGGCCCCCGGTCGGGGACCGGACCTAGTAGGGGGGACTTTCTTTCTTTGTCCAGGCTTGGATAAGAGATATTCAGGATCCTTGGACGCTAGAAATCGTGTCCCAGGGGTACCAACTGGAGTTCAAAAATTCCTTTCCGAGGGGAAGGTTTCTTCTTTCACGATTGTCTGTAGACCAGATAAAAAGAGAGGCGTTCTTACGTTGTGTAAAAGACCTCTCTACTATGGGAGTAATTTGTCCCGTTCCACTTCATGAACAGGGGTTTTTACTCAAATCTTTTTGTGGTTCCCAAAAAAGAGGGAGCTTTCAGACCCATTTTAGATCTCAAGAGTCTAAACAAGTTTCTCAGAGTTCCATCTTTCAAGATGGAAACAATTCGGACCATTTTGTCATTGATCCAGGAGGGTCAATATATGACTACCGTGGATCTAAAGGATGCATATCTTCACATTCCTATCCACAGAAATCATCACCAGTTTCTAAGGTTTGCCTTCCTGGACAAACATTATCAGTTTGTGGTTCTTCCTTTCGGGTTGGCCACGGCACCCAGAATCTTCACAAAGATTCTAGGGTCTTTACTAGCGGTTCTCAGACCACGGGGCATTGCAGTGGCGCCTTATTTAGATGATATTCTAATCCAGGCATCCACTTTTCAACTAACAAAGTCCCATACCGACATGGTTATCTCCTTTCTAAGGACTCATGGGTGGAAGGTGAATCTAGGAAAAAGTTCACTAATTCCACAGACAAGGGTTCCTTTTCTGGGTACTATAATAGATTCGGTATCCATGAAAATCTTTTTGATGGAAGTCAGAATGTTAAAAATTCTGGAAACATGCCGAACCCTTCAGTCCACTCCTCGGCCATCAGTGGCTCAGTGCATGGAGGTAATAGGATTGATGGTGGCGGCAATGGACATCATTCCATTTGCTCGTTTTCATCTCAGACCTCTGCAACTGAGCATGCTCAGGCAGTAGAATGGAAATTATGCAAATTTGTCTCCTCAGATAGATCTGGATCAGGAGACAAGGGACTCTCTTCTTTGGTGGTTGTCGCTGGATCATCTGTCCCAGGGGATGTGCTTCCGCAGACCCTCATGGGTGATAGTGACACGGATGCCAGTCTACTAGGATGGGGTGCAGTCTGGAATTCCCTGAGGGCTCAGGGGGTGTGGACTCAGACAGAATCTTTACTTTCCATCAATATTCTGGAGTTGAGAGCAATATTCAATGCACTTCAGACTTGGTCTCAGTTGGCTTCGGCCAAATTTATCTGGTTTCAGTCGGACAACATCACGACTGTGGCTTACATCAATCATCAGGGAGGAACAAGGAGTTCCTTAGCGATGACAGAAGTATCTAAGATAATTTGGTGGGCGGAGACTCACTCTTGTCATCTATCAGCAATCTACATTCCAGGAGTGGACAACTGGGAGGCTGATTTTCTAAGCAGACAGACTTTTCATCCGGGGGAGTGGGAACTCCATCCGGAGGTTTTTGCAAATTTGATTCTCAGATGGGGCAGACCGGATTTGGATCTGATGGCATCTCGTCAGAATGCCAAGCTTCCGAGATACGGATCCAGATCAAGGGATCCTCAGGCCAAACTGATAGATGCCTTGGCAGTGCCTTGGACGTTCAGCCTAGCTTATGTGTTCCCCCCGTTTGCTCTCCTTCCAAGGGTGATTGCTAGAGTCAAACAGGAGAGGGCTTCAGTGATCCTCATTGCTCCTGCATGGCCTCGCAGGACGTGGTATGCCGATCTGGTGGACATGTCATTCCTGCCACCATGGAAGCTTCCATTAAGGCAGGACCTTCTCATTCAGGGACCCTTCCTTCATCCCAATTTAGTTTCTCTGCAGCTGACTGCTTGGAGATTGAACGCTTGATTTTATCTAAGCGAGGGTTCTCTGATGCGGTCATTGATACCCTAATTCAGGCCCGCAAGCCTGTTACTAGAAAGATTTACCATAAGATATGGCGTAAAGATCTCTATTGGTGTGACTCCAAGGGCTACTCATGGAGTAGAGTTAGGATTCCTAGGATTTTGTCTTTTCTTCAAGAAGGATTGGAGAAAGGGTTGTCAGCAAGTTCTTTAAAGGGACAGATTTCTGCTTTGTCCATTTTGCTATACAAACGTTTGGCAGATGTTCCAGATGTTCAATCTTTTTGTCAGGCTCTGACTAGAATAAAGCCTGTGTTTAGACCAATTTCTCCTCCTTGGAGTTTGAATTTAGTTCTTAAGGTTCTTCAAGGGGTTCCGTTTGAGCCCATGCATTCCATAGATATTAAGTTATTATCTTGGAAAGTTTTATTTTTGGTTGCTATTTCTTCTGCTCGCAGAGTTTCTGAGCTTTCAGCTTTACAATGTGATTCACCTTATCTCATTTTCCATTCTGATAAAGTGGTGTCACGTACCAAACCTGGTTTTCTTCCTAAGGTTGTTTCTAACAGAAATATTAATCAGGAAATTGTTGTTCCTTCATTATGTCCTAACCCTTCTTCTAAGAAGGAACGTCTTTTACATAACTTAGATGTAGTTCATGCCTTAAAATTTTATTTACAGGCGACTAAAGATTTTCGTCAGACATCTTCATTGTTTGTGGTTTTTGCCGGGTAACGTAGGGGTCAGAAAGCTACAGCTACCTCGCTTTCTTCTTGGCTGAAGAGTATCATCCGTTTGGCATATGAGACTCCTGAAAGAATTACGGCTCATTCTACTAGGGCTGTGGCTTCCTCATGGGTGTTTAAAAACGATGCTTCTGTTGAACAGATTTGCAAGACTGCAACTTGGTAGTTTCTTCATACTTTTTCCAAATTTTACAAATTTGATACATTTGCTTCTTCTGAGACTGCTTTTGGGAGAAAGGTTCTTCAAGCAGTGGTGCCTTCCGTTTAGGTCCCTGTCTTGTCCCTCCCTTTCATCCGTGTCCTATAGCTTTGGTATTGTTTCCCACAAGTAAGGATGAAATCCGTGGACTCGTCATATCTTGTAAAAGAAAAGGAAATTTATGCTTACCTGATAAATTTATTTCTTTTACGATATGACGAGTCCACGGCCCACCCTGTTATTTTTCTGAAGACAGGTTTTTTATTTTTTGTTAAACTTCAGTCACCTCTGCTCTTTGGCTTTTCCCTTCCTAAAACTTTGGTCGAATGACTGGAGGGGGAGGGAAGGGAGGGGCCATATATACAGCTCTGCTGTGGAGCTCTTTGCCACTTCCTGTTGTCCAGGAAGCGATATCCCACAAGTAAGGATGAAATCCGTGGACTCGTCATATCGTAAAAGAAATAAATTTATCAGGTAAGCATAAATTTCCTTTTTTTGTTTATGATTCAGATAGAGCATGCAATTTTAAACACTTTTCCAATGTAATTCTATTATTTAATTTGCTTTATTTTTTAGTTTCATTTGTTGAAAAGTACCTAGGTAGGCTCAGGAGCAGAAGTACTCTTCTTTAAGTTAGCTGCTGATTGGTTGCTGCACATATACGCCTCTTGCCATTGGCTTGTCCGATGTGTTCAGCTAGCTCTCAGTAGTGCATTATTGCTCATTCAAAAAAACATACTAAGAGAATGAAGCATCATTCATGATAGAAGTATACTGACAAGTTGTTTAAAAGTACAAGTTCTGTCTGAATCATGAAATAAACATTTGAGGTTTCATTTGATAGAGTCTAGCAAATCTATCTTTCTAAATCCAACTTGAATCTCTCCAAAAGATTTACAGATAAATTGGAAATGGAGACATAAAATAGTCCAGTCTAAGACTTTTTGTTTTCAAAGATATATTTCTGTAGTGGATACAATGAATCTACCCCTTTCTTATAATGAAGATGCCCATTGCTCTGTTAGCCAAGCACTTGTCCCATAAACTGTGCTATAAATAGATTTGTATTTGTTCTGGGATATTTCAGTGGTAAAATATAATGCATTTGAAGGTTCCAAATTTGTAGCGTGCAGCATTCTGTGCTAGTATTTTTCTAAAAAGATTTTTTTTCTGAGCACTGAAAACATTTGAATGTTCGAGCCATAATGCACATGGGCCTGGAATATGAGAACTTTAGGAAGTTGAGGTCTATACCAGCTTGATAGAAATTACTTTTGGTCTCATCAATTGCAAATGGCTTAGTAACCCTGCTTAGTTTATACACTGGTTTAAAATCCCAACATCCTAGTAACCTACAAAAGCCTTTGTTTGAATAACAGTCAGATGACCCAAACATTTTCAGTATTATTGTATTTGGTTTTGTATGCAGATGCATTTGACTTTTTTTAATGAATAGGCACATTACAAAAAAAAAGAAGAAACTATTATGTATATTTTAATTTAATATATATTTATTGCTCAATAAAAATACATTCATGTGCTCCCTTCAATTCAAATCCTGACCCAGCAAAGAGTTAATACAATGAATAAAAGTTTTATATACCATTTATTTCAGTACCCTTCTCTGTCACTAGATATTTTTCTAAGTTAACAGAGCTAAAAAAAATCCTGTTTCCTTTATCAGATAAATGCTATGTATCATTTTTAGACTGCTCATTAGATGCCACAGTTATTTGAATTTGCATGAGTGAACATTGAAAGGAATAATCCATTGAGTGCTAAAGATTCCATCATTTCATGTTTGAAAAGCTGAACTAAAATTTACAAGCTTTCTGCTTAGACATTTTCTCAATCAAAATGATCAGGTTGAATTTAACCTGCGGTAACATCACTACTTATATTTTGCTCACAGTATAATAATCTTTAAAGGCATCTGGAACTCTTGAAGCTGGTTATCTACATGAAACAGCATTTCTTTACTCACTGGTTGCCAAAGAAAACATAAACGTGTTGCATCCCTATCACCTAGTAGAGATGGTTGTTTAGCTTGATAAAAGTGATCACAAGTGGAATACTTTTATATGATATGCTGATTCACAGACAATTATGAGATGACGTTACATGTTTTTCATTTCACAATTTACTTTTCCCTAATTTCATCATGACAGCATATGAAGCAGGATATTAATCATTGCCACTAGTTAAATATCAGGCCACCAATCTGAGAGACAGGTAGATATGTTTCTGATTGGAGAAGCTTTCATCTCTTGGTGCTTTGCTGCTTTTCTAATTTGTGGATTCTTTCTAACTCATTACTAAGTTATGACCCCTCTAATATATTTATATATACTGCAAGGGTCCTACTATGCATCATCAGCCAGATCTTGCTGACCTCTCCTTTACATTCAGGTTAAAGGGACATTAAACACCTTAAAGGGACAGTCAAGTCCAAAAAAACCTTTCATTTTTCAAATAAGGCATGTAATTTTAAACAACTTTCCAATTTACTTTTATCAACAATTTTGCTGTGTGCTCTTGGTGTTCTAGTTGAAAGCAAACCTAGGAAGGCACATATGATAATTTCTAAGCCCTTGAAGGCCGCCTCTATTTTATTTACTTTTCACAGCAGGGGAGAGCAAGCTCATGTAGGTCATATAGATAGCATTGTGCTCACGCTCGTGGCTAGTGACAGACACTGCACTAATTGGCTAAAATGCAAGTCAATAGATAAGAACTAAAAGTCATGTGATTAGGGGCGGTCAGAAGATGCTTAGATACAAGTTTGTCACAGAAGTAAAAAGTGTATTAATATAACAGTGTTGGTTTTGCAAAACTGGGGAATGGGTAATAAAGGGATTATCTATCTTTTTAAGCAACAAAAATTCTGGTGTTGACTGTCCCTTTAATATATATGTATGCTATATATATTCATTATTTATTTTGTGTCCTCTATTCCTGTAATTCCATTCTGAAATTGTGAGCTTTTCAGTTTCTATTAGAAATGGTAGTGCAGAACACTGTTATATTCCACACAGCCATTGGCTGCACACTCTAGTGACCTATTTATATACCATTCATTTCAGTTCCCTTCTCTGTCACTAGATATTTTTCTAAGTTAACAGAGCTAAAAAAAATCCTGTTTCCTTTATCAGATAAATGCTATGTATCACATTTTTAGACTGCTCATTAGATGCCACAGTTATTTGAATTTGCATGAGTGAACATTGAAAGGAATAATCCATTGAGTGCCAAAGATTCCATCATTTCATGTTTGAAAAGCTGAACTAAAATTTACAAGCTTTCTGCTTAGACATTTTCTCAATCAAAATGATCAGGTTGAATTTAACCTGCGGTAACATCACTACTTATATTTTGCTCACAGTATAATAATCTTTAAAGGCATCTGGAACTCTTGAAGCTTGTTATCTACATGAAACAGCATTTCTTTACTCACTGGTTGCCAAAGAAAACATAAACGTGTTGCATCCCTATCACCTAGTAGAGATGGTTGTTTAGCTTGATAAAAGTGATCACAAGTGGAATACTTTTATATGATATGCTGATTCACAGACAATTATCTATCTTTTTAAGCAACAAAAATTCTGGTGTTGACTGTCCCTTTAATATATATGTATGCTATATATATTCATTATTTATTTTGTGTCCCCTATTCCTGTAATTCCATTCTGAAATTGGGAGCTTTTCAGTTTCTATTAGAAATGGTAGTGCAGAACACTGTTATATTCCACACAGCCATTGGCTGCACACTCTAGTGACCTATTTATAACTGTCCCTAATTGGCCACAGCAGAGAAGGTTACCTAAGTAGCAATATGGCAGCTCCCATTGTTTTATATACACTAAAACTTTACACTTATTTTGTCAATATTTAAACAGCTAATTAAACTTTAAAAAAAATGCATCTACATGTTATTCATAGAATAATCTTTTCTTTGAATGCTTAATTCTATCTAACATTTATTTAGTGTTTAATTTCCCTTTAAAAGCAAGTGTTATATGAGGCATATGGCTTTTCTATAGACTTTTCCTAAATCAGTTGGACAATGGGATCAGGATTGGACAGCTGAAATACTATATGTCCCCATATATACTTTTGACTCCAGATCCTAAAAGTGAGCTCAGTTGTACACAGGCTCCCCCCTCCCATTCCTACAAGGGGCACTTCCCTCTTGATCTTCTAATTCAGGGCCAGAATGCAAGTGTTATTTAGCGCTTGAGCATCAACACCACCAGAAGTAAAGCTTTTACTAGTGTGGGTTAACGTGCGTATTACAAGTTGAAAGTAAAACTTTGCACTTGAGTGAAACCCGACACACGCTAATTTTTACTTCGGATATTGCCACCACGCTAACTTATTCTCCTCATAGACTTTAATGGTGATGGCAGAAGAAAAAAACTAACACTTATTGCTTGCATGTTAACCAGACAGGAGGTATTAAAGGGACAGTCTACACCAGATTTTTTATTGTTTTAGTAGATAGATAATACTTTTATTACCCATTCCCTAGTTTTGCATAACCAACACAGTTATATCAATACTTTTTACCTCTGTGATTAAATTGTATCTAAGCCTCTGCAAACTGCTCCCTTATGTCAGTTCTTTTGACAGACTTGCAATTTAGCCAATCAGTGCTGGCTCCTAGGGAACTCCACATGCATGAGCACAGTGTTATCTATATGTCACACATGAACTAACACCCTCTAGTGGTGACAAACTGTCAAAATGCTTTTAGAATAGAGGCGGCCTTCAAGGTCTAAAAAATTAGCATATGAACCTCCTAGGTTTAGCTTTCGACTAAGAATACCAAGAGAACAAAGCAAAATTGGTGATAAAAATTAAATTTTTATTTTAAATAAATATTTCTATATATACTATATCTATATATACCTATATATCTATTCAAATAGATATATAGATATATATTTTACATTATATATATATATATATATATAAAATGTTTCTATGTTAAGAATATCTTCAGATTGCTCGCTTTAGGTCTAATGCTATGTCGGATTAACGCACATGAAGAATTAGTTATTTTAAGGCACGTTATGTAAACATTAAAGGGACAGTATACTCTGACATTTTAAGCTCAAAATTACATGTGCAACATGTATTCAACCTAAGTTTCTTTCATCAATTGTTAAAAAACTGTATTTTTAGACTATATATTTGATCTACAAATCTTTACCCCTTGTGTGTTCACTGTCCGCCTACCAAACCAACTTTTTTTCTGATTTTTTAAGAATTAGAGATCAACCTATAGTGATGATATCTGTCGCACTATGTACCATATTAGTGAGCGTGCGCACAATGACATCATCTACTTCTGGTTTCCTCTTTTCTCATTTATGTGCATGCCCAAAATCTTACGTTCACGGGAAGCGAGCGATGCTTCCAACACTGTATATATTAGAGGACGCGCTAAATTTTGCCATTGCCCATTTCATTCTTCATAACACGCATTGATCGAAGAAATTAGTTAAGCTCTGCATCCTCATCATTTTTCGGTATAAAGAAATAGATAATGCTGTCTATATTTACACTGAATTATACATACAATTTAATCATTGTATGTAAATCATATAAACACAGATTTCATTAGCGCAACAAACTATTTATATAATGAATAGATGATTTCAATCATAAGTTTATAAAAGATCAATTTATAAAATATAAATGGTTTGTTTTCAATAAAGAAAATGCCGCCAAAATGAATGTCTCTAAAATCGGTATGTAATTACCGTAGCAAACGCAGAGTTAGAAATTATATCAGATCGAGGAATAGATACTTGATTTATGCATGCGCTGTTGCTATGAGAAAAAAAAAGCCGCTCTGTTGTCACTGAAGCGTGAGCGAGCTTCAAAGGGAGGTAAAATGGGCATGACATCATTTGCATGTGGGAGGTACAGATTTGGTCTATACCGCCCATGTTTGAGATGACAAGGAGGGGTTGATGAACGGACGCACACTAACAGTCATAGGGCAAAAAGTAAGATGAAATGTAATATATTAAAAAATATTATTTTTTTTGAAAATTAGACAATGTGGTCCGAATCTAATGTGTGTGTGGAACATAGAGTAAGCAGTTATACAGTCTGAATCTACTGACCCATTAAATATAAAATATTGAAAAATATTAATAATTATAGATACTGTAAAATATACATATATAATCTATGGCTTTTTGTTATGTAAATAACATTATCACATATATAGAAATATATATTTAAAAATAAAAAGAATATTTTTTTGTGAAGAACATTGTAATGTAAAATGTGGGTAATGAGCTTTAGGTTGTGCTCTTTAGGTCTAACGCACATAAAGAATTAGTTATCATAAGGCGCCTTATGTAAATATTATTTTGAATATTTTAGTACATCTATAATAATTATTTGCATTAATTCATATTTTTCAATATTTCCTGCTTAATAAATATATTACATACCTTATTATAACTCATGTCGGGTTAATGCACATGAAGAATTAGTCTACTCCTGACGGATGTATGTGCGCAAACCCGACAGG